>NC_068995.1:9541126-9542193 GCF_001194135.2 Octopus bimaculoides | reverse complement strand
ATATAAAGCCAGTAATTTCGGGAAAGTGGGTAAGTCGATTACATCGGCTCCAATGTTCAACAGGTACTTATTTTATCGACCTCGAAAGGATAAAAAGAAAAGTCAATCTCAGTAGAATCTGAACCCACAACGAACGAAATGCCGCTAAGCATTTTGTCCGGTGTGCTAACGATTCTGCCAGCTCGCTGCCATAAAACATAAGACCAAAATTGAGAGCAAATGAGATCAGATTCCATTAGAACCAGTACAAACGGTTGGTTCTAACCGTAAACCCATTCTTTGAATGAAATCTGCGATACATACCAAATTGGACAAAGTTTAAAATTTCAGTGAAAGTCTTATCTTTTTGCATCGTTTAAATATAAATATAACATAGATAACTTATTGATAAAATATAGACAATTTATTGATAAATTATTGATAATACATAGACAGTTTATTGATGATTTAGAGATAATTTGTTGCTAATTAATTGGTAATTTGTTGCTATACAAAGAATATCAATTAACTAAAAAATAACATTTATGAATGTATGTATATATGTTTGTGTGTAACCCATTGTGTATGTATATAAGTATGTGTGGATATATGTGTGTATATACATTTATATATTTTGTATGCATGTAAGTATATACACACACACATGCATACACACTCACGCACAGGTGTACATACATACATATATGCATGCATACATACATACATGCATACATACATACATACATACATACATATATACATACATACATACAAACAAATATACCCGTAGCTATATGCATGCATATATATATATATATATATATATATTCATATGTGTATACGTACTCTCAAATGTGTATGCATGTGTGTAAATGTTCTGTACATCTGTGTACACGCATTTACACACACAAATATGGTCTCCAACATTCTATCCTTATGTGTATATTTATTTACTGTTTTCTCCATAGACATATACTTGTAGATATACACATGAGCATTTATGCTCACATATACATCTGCAAATACATACATTCTTGTATACAAACGTATAGTCATACTCATTTATATATATATATATATATATATAT
>NC_068995.1:9539698-9540535 GCF_001194135.2 Octopus bimaculoides | reverse complement strand
ATATATATATATATATAGACACCTACGCGTACACACATCAGTTGATCTCGCGGCATGGTGTGAAAGGAGTGGAATCATCTGAGCACCCTGTGGTTGGTCGTCACATCGAAAATTAGCAGATCTGTCATTGTGAGCCATTGTCAGCCGCCGGCGAAGCTACGCAGAGACTATTTTTAATACAAAATAGATTCTTGCAGTCACTCCACATTGGCACATCCATATTCTTCTTCTTCTCAAACATCATCATCACCATCCTCATCATCACCATAGTGGTAATGTTGGTGATGATGATGATGATGATGATCATGACGATGATGATGAAGACGGTGATGATGATGACGATGATGATGATGACGATGATGATGATGACGATGATGATGATGATGAAGATGATGAAGATGATGACAGCGATTGTGATGGTGATGGTGGTGATGATGGTGATGACAAGGGTGACGATGATGTTGGTGATGATGAAGACTATGATGCTGATAATGAACATCATTGTCGTCGTCGTCGTCATCATCTCCCCCCATCGCCCTCCTCCATTGTCCTCCACTTCCTCCTCAATTTCCTCCTCAATTTCCTCTTTCGCCCCCTCCTTTTCTTCCTCCGTCTTTCCTTCCTCCTCCTCATCATCTTCACTCTATGCATCATCATCGTCATCAGAATCCTCTTCCTCCTCCTCCTCTATCTCCTCCACCCTGTCATAGTCCTCATCACCTTCACAAACCCAATGATACCCTTCCTTTCAGGTTTTCATTTTCTAACAGAATTATTCAGTTAACTCATAAAAGTTTCGTCGCAAAAATCAAGATATCACTTATATATATATATATA
>NC_068995.1:9537288-9538241 GCF_001194135.2 Octopus bimaculoides | reverse complement strand
CACACACACGCGCGCGTGTGTAAGAAAAATGTGTTATTTTCTATGATGAAATCTCCATAACTCTATTACATAAATTCTATTGAGAAACGAAAAAAAAAAAAAAAAGAAATAAAAGAACGTTTAAAAACCTACTTTTAAGCACTCATTCGTTTCGCGAAGCCAAGTCTATTTTTGTACATCCCCAGTTTTATTTTTCTGTTTTCAAATTTTCAATTATGCACTTATATGTTTATAAAGTGAAAGATCACTAAATTCTTTATATATCATAATGCTAAACTTGGTCGTAATCATTGCAAATAATAATAATGATGATGATGATGATGATGAGGATGATGATGATGATGATGATGATGATGGTGATGATAATAATAATAATAATAATAATAATATGCTTCTTCATTGATATAAATGTCCCAATCGATATAAACGTATTTGTCAAGACCTACCAAAAAACTGAGCAAGTATAAAGATCTTGAAATAGAAATTGGTAAAACGTGGAAACGGAAGACTACGACAATACCTGTTGTCATAGGTGCCCTAGGAATGATAGCAAAAGGGGATGATTGCTACCTAGCTCAGATACCAAGAAACCCCAAAATGGCAGAAATTCAAAAGAAATTTGCTCATGGGAACTGCCCACATCCTACGTAAAATACTGTCTATGTAATCTCAAATTTTAAAACAATTTTCTTATGGTTTCTTAAACATTCTCTAGAACAACACTATGTGCAAAAACCAAATATATGGCACCTTAGTCATAACACCAACATGAACTTCTAACTTGTCTCTTGAAGTCTCTGGGTGAGACTTGGAGTCAACTTGTATAAATACAAAGCAAAGATCAAACAAATAATAATAATAATAATAATAATAATAATAATAATAATAATAATAATAATAATAATAAAACGAGAAAGCAACCATACTCTGGGATATGCCAATACACACAGATA
>NC_068995.1:9530254-9533068 GCF_001194135.2 Octopus bimaculoides | reverse complement strand
TATATATATATATGTATATATATATATGTATATATATGTTTATAAGCACAAAGGGATGAAAAGAGCACTTAATACATTGTGCAAAGTTTGTATATACTTTATATAACTTTTAAATAAGTTTCCAGTTGATGATTCGCTCCATTTTCTATTCTCTGAAAGACGTTTGTTCTCAGTCGCCAAGATTATTGCTCCCATCAATGGTCAAAACTTTTTCAGACCGGGAGAAAGATAAACTGTACGACTATAATGTAAGGAAAGCAGCCAAACCAGGATCAAAAAGGGATGCAATTCTTCGTAACCCATGATTTAAATTTTTTTTCGAAGTACTAAGCTGCTGAGCTGGTAGAATGCTTGACAGCCATTTCGTCTGTCTTTACGTTTTGAGTCCAAATTCTGTCGAGGTCACCTTGGCCTCTCATCCTTTCGGAGTCGATAAAATAATTACCATTTGAGCATTGGGGTAGATGAAATCGACTATCCCCCAAATTTTCAGGCCTTGTACCTGTTGTATAAAGGATTTTACGATGTTATTTCATTGACTCTATAGTGCTCAGGAATTTTCTGGAGATTTCACGAGTCTCTTGTTAAGAGATGCCACAGGCTGCTTCAATATCTGATCTTACGAAAAGCCTATTGTGACACGGTCTGTTTGGATGGGAGCAATTCTATAGACAATATTCCAAGTTGATGAAGGGTGATGAAAGCATTTGTCCTGGAGTTTTAGATAAATTATGACTGGATACTACTCTAAAAGAATATAAATGCCGATGATAACGACCACTGAAAGCTATGGAAGTAACACTCAAGGCCAAGGGAAAATATATTCGAATAAATAAAACATATGAGCAATAGTGGATAGTCTCCCTTGTTTGATTATTACACAGCGGTATGCGTTCCGGAAGATGCTGTCTCATACAGATGCTACAGCTAGTGCAATACTCAACCAATTAAATGTAGATATTGTACAGATAGACTTAGCTAAAGCTTTCGGCAACGTTGATCATGAGACGGAAACTTCATGACATCAGTATAATGTGAAACTAGCAGAATGACTGTATGATTTTCTAAAATACAAAAGTCAAGTGAATTTAGCCAAAGGCATCATCTTTGAAGAGAGCAATTAGCTGCATCAACTTGACTTCTGTGCGTGTGCGCATGTGCCAATGATCAGATATTCTTTCATACTTTTATTGGTTCTAGCTGTCAAGAGCGAGGAACAAAGAGGGAGGCTTCATTAGTATTTCTAATTGTGCTAAACGCGGCGTGATAAGACAGCGAGCTGGCAGAATCGTTAGAACGCCGGGGAGAATGCTTAGCGGCATTCGTCTGTCTTTACGGTCTGAGTTCAAATTCCACTGAGGTCGACTTTGCCTTTCATCCTTTCGTGGTGGGGGTTCGATGAACTGCCGCCAATAGTAGAACTAAGTGAAATAGAACCATACATAAGGTATTACAAAAAGTGAGTAAATTGTTTAAAAAGAAACAGGGAAAAAAGAGTAAACAAAATGATGCTAATAGGAAAAAAAACCAAAGAAAAAGAAAAAGATTATAAACTGAAAGTAAGAACGTTCAAATGGTACTGCATGTGAGTGGGGCGCATGCAGCCATTTCGCCACCATAATTTCATTATATATTTTTCATTTTTCGTTCGTCTTATGTTTATTGTCCCCACTGTGGTGTTTTGTCTGTCCTTGTGTTGTCCACTGTGTTAAAACCTGAGTACTTAATAAAAGAATTACATACGTACATGCACATATACGTGCATACATACATACAAGAATATATACACACATATATACAATATAATAAAGGATTCTTCTAGCGACAATACATAACGCTGTGAGAACACATAGCCACAATTTGTTGAGAAGTAGAATATATTTTACTGGAAACAGTCTACTCACCAACAAAAACACGCAGGTTGTAAAATAGTCGAATGTATTTCTTATCAGTATACGGTTACAAACATGGAGGACATTAAACAGAGCTAAAAGAAAACATTATTAAATACATTACAAAATCAGGAAAATAATATTTAAATCAAAAGATGTGGTCTTATGTTTTATACTGGTTTTAATGGAAGTGTATATTTTATTCAAAGTTTTGTCATAAATATAGAGAAGATAAGAAAGATATTGAAATAAAAACGAGTATTGGATAGAGATGAAACCGAGTTTTTATTCTTTTAATACAACATAATATGACATCGTTCTATATTGTATCTGGGGCCTATATATTTCCTATGGAAAATAATAAAGCAAATTCGTATTAAAATATACTGCAATATTTTAGGCATGTGGAGCTGAGATGATGGATGTCACATGTAAATTCGATTAGAAATATTTATGTAATATTTGCCATAAATATGACTGTCATATAGGATGTACAATTATAATGCTGTGTCATAGATTGAATATAAAACCTGCTTCAATACTAAAGCATGACAGTACTGACAATATCATATAAAGCAGAAAATTAAATTTCATAACCAAACGTTTATGGGTTAACTGAAACAGAATATGTGATTATGGATGGACTACAATTCCAATGTTGTAATATTATATAGAAGTTAGCAGTCTATTAACATATTATAGTTGTGTACCCAAACCTGATCCGAACGACCAAGAAAACAAAGAAACAACCTAGAAACTGCCAATAATTAATACGAAACACCATGTTCCATTTCCAATGCCTCATCTTTGTTACTTTAAAGCAATGGTTCCCAACCTTTTCACAGTAGTTCCCAACAGTATTTCTGAACACCCTTTCATTTAAATGAGCAAGGACCCCTTTTAATATGCTTATCCTTATATA
>NC_068995.1:9529028-9529522 GCF_001194135.2 Octopus bimaculoides | reverse complement strand
ATATATATATATATATATATATATATATATACATACATATATATATATATATATATGTGCATATAAATATGTGAATATATGTGTATGTGTATGTATACATACATACATGCATGTATACATACATACATACATATGCACACATACATATATACACACACACACACATATATATATACATATATAAACACATGTAACGACGTTCATATAAATGTATTTGATACATGTTTAATTGTATGTGCGGATGCATGCATGTTTTTGTGTGTAGGTGTGTCTATATGTCTGAGGGTGTGTATAAATGTGTAAAGAAAAATGATGAATTTACGCCGAATTTAATTGGTTCAATCATAATAAATGTGTCACGTAAATCTATCTATCTATTTCTCTGTTTGTCTGTCTGCCTGTCTGTCTGTCTGTCTGTCTGTCTGTCTCAAGATCATTTAGAATGCATGTGTATATTTATGTGTGCATATATATGTGTGTTTGTATGTATATAT
>NC_068995.1:9526304-9527731 GCF_001194135.2 Octopus bimaculoides | reverse complement strand
TATATATATATATATATGGCTCAAAGAACAGTCAACAGAATTTTATGGGTCAGAGTTACATGTTCTCATTCGAGAGAAACGGTGACTATATTGAGAAGTAGAGATGTGATCGCCAGAGGACCAGCTTCATTTTGATGTATAATACATGTCCTTATGCTGGTAATTATACCTGTCCTAAACAAAATGGCATTACTTTTTGACTCACCCTCGTAGGACGGTGATTTATGCAATCGACAATGCAAGTTCCAATTACAATCTCCTCCAGACTTTTTGGTAGCATTTTGGATGTTCAGGTAAATACACCAGTTGCCACAGGCTTCCATAGTCTACTTAACTCTCTGGTTAAATCCTGGTTTTTCTTAGTTTTTCAAATGTCTTTCATATCGGCTCAACCATCATAGGGAATTGCAAAATATCAGATCTTACACCGTTTATTTTGTTCTCTATGATTCTATTTGATCGTTATGCTTCAGTAGTATGGTCCGCCTATATATCCCACAAGTTCTTGTAATTCTCATTTTCTATCACACCCTCTGGTTAGTGTTCATACCACCTTTTCTGCTACTTTGAAACTTAAATCATCATCATCATCATCATCATCATTATTATTATTATTATTATTATTATTATTATTATTATTATTATTATTATTATTATCATTATTATTAAGTACGAGTGGAACACAGGTCGATGTAATTGACGATCTCCCTCCCTCAAATTTCAGGCCTCGTGCCTATAGTAGCAAATGTTATTATTATTATTATTATTATTATTATTATTATTATTATTATTATTATTATTATTATTACAATCATCATCATCATCACCACAACCATCACCACCATCACCACCACCACCATCACCATCATCATCATCATCATCATCAATAATGTCATCGTCATCGTCATCGTCATAATCATCATCATCATCATTATTATTATTATTATTATTATTATCATTATTATTATTATTATTATTATTATTATTATTATTATTATTATTATTATTATTATTATTATTATTATTATTATTATTATTATTATCATCATCATCATTATTTTGTTGCTTCTTGTTCTTTCAGTAAAATCCTTCTAAATAAAAATAAATGCTATTAGAAGGTGAACGTCAAATGGAAATATTTAACCTTTAGCTGGCTTGAACCAGATGATTGTTATTCATGTTTGTGTTTGAGAAATGCGCGTGGGCGTGAGCGTGAAAGTATGACTGCCTGTATGCATATATGTATGTGCGTATGTCTATGTAAGCGTGCATATGTATGTGTGTATCTATATATACGTGCATGTATATGCATGTACGCATACGTAACTACATACATACATATATATACATAATGTAAATACGCATTTATGTTTGTATATACGTATGATGAATATATATATATATATATATATATATATATATATATA
>NC_068995.1:9523915-9526254 GCF_001194135.2 Octopus bimaculoides | reverse complement strand
AGAGAGAGAGAGAGAGAGAGAGAGAGAGAGAGAGAGAGAAAGAGCTTAAAGGAGAGAAGTATGATACGTATGTAAGCATAACTGCATGTATCTGTTTATGAATGTATGTATGTGCATATATGTATGTATGTGCATATATGTATGTATGAGCACATCTGTGTGAGGGTATATGAATTACATATATGAGTTATGAAATATTTACACATATATAAATATATATATATATATGTATATATATATATATATATATATAATGTATGTTTTTGTATCCGTGTACATTATATGTGTGTGTGTGTGTGTATGTGTTCGTGTGTGTGCTTATGTGTTTATGTTTTATGCATTTGTGCTAATGTACACACCCACACACATTCACACACTCATGCACATATTTTTATATACGTAGATAAGAATATATGTATAATTCAATATGACGTCATACTTTGTTGAGGATTACTCTACATCACGCTTCAAAACACCAGCAGCAACAGCGGCAACAACAGCAACAACAACAGTAACTATAACAATAGCAAAAACACCAACAACAACAACAACAGCAAGCCACATCGCCACCAATAAGAATAAAATCATAAGAAAAGCGAGGAATAACAAACAAAACGAAGAAAAAAATACCGCAACAACTGTGTTGTGTGTGTTGGCACTCCATCGCTTGCGACGACGAGGGTTCCAGTTGATCCGATCAACAAAACAGCCTGCTCGTGAAATTAACGTGCAAGTGGCTGAGCACTCCACAGACACGTGTACCCTTAACGTAGTTCTCGGGGATATTCAGCGTGACACAGTGTGACATGGCTGACCCTTTGAATTACAGGCACAACAGAAACAGGAAGTAAGAGTGAGAGAAAGTTGTGGTGAAAGAGTACAGCAGGGTTCGCCACCATCCCCTGCCGGAGCCTCGTGGAGCTTTAGGTGTTTTCGCTCAATAAGCACTAACAGTGCCCGGTCTGGGAATCGAAACCGCGATCCTATGACCGTGAGTCCGCTGCCCTAACCACTGGGCCATTGCGCCTCCACACCGCAACAACTACAATGGCAATAACAAGAACATAGATTATCAGGCTGAGTAGAAAGTAAGCAACGTTTTGAAACATGAAATTCACCACAATATATTTCAAAAATACGGAAACTCCTTCAGTGCACTTTCAAAAATGCGGACATTTTATTCATCAAGGTAAGTATTATTACAATTAACACGTTTTTGCTAACGAGTTACAATTTTGTTTATTTCGGTCACAAAATGACATGGAGATCTGGAACTGAGGAAATTCTTGAATGCACCTTAAAAAAGGCGGAAATTTTATTCATCAAGGTAAGTAACATTAGAGTCAAAACGTTTTTGCCAATGAGTTACAACTTTCGTTATTCCGGTTCCATAAAATCTGGAATTCTGAAACTGATGAACCACTTAAATGCACTTTCAAAAATGCTGAAATTTGATTCATCAAGGTAATTATTATTACAATGAACAAGTTACAAGTGTGTTTGTTCCGGTTACATAAACACCTGGAATTCTGGAACTGATGAAACCCTTCAATGCACTTTCAAAAAACGCAGTAATTTCATTCATCAAGGTAAGTACAATCAACACATTTTTGCCAAAGAGTTACAGGTTTATTCCGGTTACATAAACGCCTGAATTTCTGGAACTGATGGAATTTGAACTCAGAAAGAAACGCAAAATTTGAACTCAGAAAGTAAAGATAGACGAAATGCCGCTAATCATTTCGCCCGGCATGCTACCGATTCTGCCAACTTGCTGCCTTAGCAGAAATGTTAATATTTATATTTAACATAAGCTCACGCCTCAATTTTACAGGAGGAATAATTTCGATAAAATCGATACTCCGTATTCTTCTGGTATCCGACGATTATCTGTTAGGATGGTATCTCCAAAAATGAGAGATGTATACCCAATATATTAGCTGGGAGGACCTTAGTTCAAGTGAGCACTTAATAAACCTGTTGGGTAGAATGGATATGTTTATGGTTAGCGAAACTCCTGCCGTTCAGCTATCTTGTGTATTAGAAACATGTATACATGCGCAGAGAATACGAATCTGGTGATCCGCTGAAGCTTTTGTTACAAATAAACAATGGATTTGTATGTTTGTATATAGGTATGTTTGTTGCATACATACATGCTCACATATCTATCTATCTATCTATCTATCTATCTATCTATCTATCTATCTATCTATCTATCTATCTATCTATCTATCTATCTATCTATCTATCTCTAGAGGATATGTAAGTACACTCACACACATATATACATACATACATATATATATATATATATATGTATACATATACACACACAC
>NC_068995.1:9521847-9523728 GCF_001194135.2 Octopus bimaculoides | reverse complement strand
TATATATATATATATATATGTACATGTATATGTATATATATATATATATATGTATATACATATACATATACATACATACATACATACGTACATATATATATATGTGTATGTATATGTATATGTATATATATAAATATCCGTAAACCTACTTACGTAAGTACATACATACACTTTAAATCTGAAGGCTTTTTACGAGCACACGAAAGAAGATTATATGCAACAGAGATTCAGGATGAATCGAAGAGAATTCCCTGCCAGGGTTTAAAATGTCAGATCTTCCTTCAACTTTTACCAAACCTGAAATGATAGATGCTGAATATGACACAAAGGAAGTCAGAACCACATAAACACATTGGTTGCTATTGACAACGGATACAACAGCTACAACATCAATATTAACGTTATGCGGTATTGTAACGGAAGATTATATTGTAATATATGGTATGTCGGCAAAAACATGACTGAGTGCTGAGCAAGCTTGCTTTCTAACTACGTGATTTCGGGTTCAGTTCCACCGCGCAGCACCTTAGACAAACGCCTGCTACTATAAATCTGGGCTGGCCAATACCGCATGAATGAATTTGGTAGACGGAAACTGTGAGGGAGCCTGTCATGTATATATATATATATATATATATATGTATATATGTGGTTGTTGTTCAGAGTCTGTAATGAATTTAGTGTGTTTTTTAAAAACAGTATTCTTCTATGTTTTGTTATAGTTGTTTGTAGCTCTTGTAAATGTTGCTTATCTGAAAATATATTGGTGATTCTTCACCTTTATGGTAATAAGATTCTTAAAATCGCTGGAGGGTTATTTCCTCGAAGTGAATGTGCTTTTCATTTAGATTTCTGTACGGTTTGTGTTTACATATGTAGAGGCCTAAAGTTAAAATCTGGAAGGCTATTGCGATTTTTAAGTTTTAGTTCTTTAAAATTACTAATTAAGTCTCTCCATATTTTGGCTAGATTTTATCTAATTATGTTGTCATTGATTGGTAAACCATCATCTCTGTATTAGCCTATACTTAATTTTAAGACTTAGTTCTTTAAAATTACTAATTAAGTCTCTTCATTTTTTCCCTAGATTATATCTGGTTATGATGTTATTAATTGCTAAACCGTCATCTCTGTATTAGCCTATTTTATGACTTCGTTCTTTAAAATTTTATGACTTAGTTCTTTAAAATTACTAATTAAGTTTTTTCATATTTTGCCTAGATTAATGTGATAATGTTAACAATTGCTAAACCGTTATCTCTGCATTAGTCTATACCTAAGTTGTTAAAACTAGATTTGAGATTACTGAAATTAACAACCGTATAGAACACAAATTTTTGCTTCTTCAAAGAGCCGCAAAATAAAATAAAATGGATAATTGATATCTTATTTTAGAGACTCTGTTGAGTCTTTATTGAGAAAATGACTTTCTGGCAAGCATAGTTAGATCAAAATCGTTAGCATTTATGTCACAATGTGTTATTCTGAATTCCATTGCTTCGGCAAGGAAAGTCTTGAGGACTAACGAGTAGAATTTGAACAAACCAAACCATAGAATTTTACATATACTTTTATCATTAATGTCTTATCATTAATGTTAGTAAACTAGAGAATTATAGCTTTATTATGTTGTTGCACTATGGAGATGGTGGTATTTTAAATTTGAACAATATTAGTTGTACAGTTCTATATTTAAGAAATGAGGAATTATGTACATTATTTACATTATTTATATTTGACGGATGTTTGTCCTCATCTTGTTTGTTGCTAACACAACGTTTCGGCTGATATACGCTCCAGCCTTCATCAGGTGTCTTGAGGAAGCGTTGTGTTAGCAACAAACAAGATGAGGACAAACATCCGTCAAATATAAATAATGTA
>NC_068995.1:9520757-9521703 GCF_001194135.2 Octopus bimaculoides | reverse complement strand
ATATATATATATATATAGGCGCAGGAGTGGCTGTGTGGTAAGTAGCTTGCTAACCAGCCACACGGTTCCGGGTTCATTCCCACTGCGTGGTACCTTGGGCAAGTGTCTTCTACTATAGCTTCGGGCTGACCAAAGCCTTGTGAGTGAATTTGGTAGACGGAAACTGAAAGAAGCCTGTCGTATATATGTATATATATGTATGTGTGTATATCTTTGTGTGTCTGTGTTTGTCCCTCCAACATCCCTTGACAACCGACGCTGGTGAGTTTACGCGCCCCCGTCACTTAGCCGTTCGACAAGAGAGACCGATAGAATAAGTACTAGGCTTACAAAGAACAAGTCCTGGGGTCGATGTGCTCGACTAAAGACTGTGCTCCAGCATGGCCGCAATCAAATGACTAAAAAAAATAAAAGAATAAAAGAATACTATAGACACATATTTATATACACCCGTACACACCTATATACATCCATACATATCTATATACATCTACCCACACACACACACATATATGTATATATATACACACAAGTACCGACATGGAGTTTATCAGTGCCGTTTGCTTTTAGTACATTAAGTAGACAGTTACTTCACAATACCAACAATGACAATAAAAATACCAAAATATAAAAAAAAACAGCGATGTCGTCCTCTATCGTCAGGTAAAGATATTGGAAATTACTTATAAATAATTCATCGACTTTAACACACAAATAAACACGCATAATTCTGTATGTATGTATGCATGTATGTATGTATGCATATATATGTATGTATGTATGTATATATATATATATGTATGTAAGTATATATATGTATATATGTATGTATGTATATCAAATTTGCATATATATTTGCATATATCTGTATATTTGTGTGAATATGTATTAAATCGTATATGTATATATATGTATATATAGGTAAATATATGAATGTGAGTATATA
>NC_068995.1:9517836-9519843 GCF_001194135.2 Octopus bimaculoides | reverse complement strand
TATATATATATATATATCTACCTCTATATTATACACACGCGTTTACAGGCATTAATATATAGATAAGTGTGTATAATTGTGTCTTTCTGCATATTTGAACGCTTATCAAACAATTAAATCGATCAAACGATGTCGAAGTAAAAGGAGAAGCAGAATGTAAACAATAAGTATAAAAAACAATATAAAACAAAAAAAACAAAAACGCTGTATGAGCAATGAGGAGTAAAAGTTGTTAGGGAAAAAGAAAATATGTTACACATACACACAAACACACACACACAGACACACATACATACACTTATACATACCATATACATATATATACATATATTTATGCAATGCATATATATGTATATGTGTATATATGTATATATGTGTGTGTACGCGTTTGTGTGTGTATGTATATATGCATATATATATATATATATATATATATATATATATATGTCTGTACGTATCTCTGTGTGTATATGTATATATATATATATATATATGTATATATATGTGTGTGTGTGTGTGTATGTACATACATACATTCATACGCACATATATACGGTACGTATATGGGTGTATGTTTGTTGATGTATATACATTGTAACATATTTTTTAATCATGGCTGATTGGTAATAAAGCGACAATGTATTATCGCAAGAATTTGTATAACAAAATCGGCAAAGAGTTACATTTTGAACTTAAAAATAAAACGCCAACTATAAAACAGAACAAAACCTGATATATTTATATTGTTCCGCTGACAGATTGTATTTGCAAAGTGTTTGTCAGTTGCTAACTTTGTGTCTGAAAGCCGCGGCTTTACGAGATTTCCGCTTAAAATTTTTGTTTTATAAACGAGTTTTGCTCACAATCATAATCTCGGTGCTTCGAGATTCGTTGCAACGCCTGTAGGCCAGCTATGATTCCTGTGTACCATTGCTTTTTAAAATTTGTTTTAGTTATTGAGCCATTTCTTTAAAGGTTTTTGTCGAACGAAATGAGCCCGTTATTTATTTTTAGAATCTGTTACTTTTTCTATCGGTCATTTTTGCCAGACCGCTAAGTTACGGAATCGGAAACAAGCCGGCGCCAGTTGTCATGCGGTGAGATGACAAACACAAACACAATGGCAACACACGCCACTTTGGACTTTCCTGTTTACGACGAAGAGCTATGCTCGAAACATTAACAACACTCTCCTTTCGCCGAGTCTCTAATTAATATATTGTTTGTGCACTTCCTCATGCTCGCGTTTTTCCTTTTTTCTCTGTGTTTTTTTTAAATTGTTCCTTCTTTGAATTGACTATATATATATATATATATATATATACACACACACATACTCATATACAGTAAAATAAGAAAAAGAGAAAAAAAAAAGAGTGAATACATAAGTATAGAAGATAAATTCTTATAATTTATAACATCAATATAATCCGTTCATTCCGGCGCTATACTCCAGTGAAGAAAAGTTTTTCAATTTTTTAATTAACAGTTAAATGCCTCTATTTGGCTTTTCACTGAAACAAGGGTAATCCCTCGCCTGTCACGGGTGTTACGTTCCAAAACCTCCTGTATATATTTTTTTATCAATCTTATAATTTGCATTTATTTATTTTATTATAAATGCAAAACAATACCACACACTCGCCTCCCAAGTTTCGTTTTCCATACATGATGTGCGATTCTTTGTTTACTCATCTACGATACACTATTTATTTTTTTTAATACTATGTATTTTCTTATCAATGGTAAATGAAGGCAGCATTTGGAGGACTGGCACATTTTCAGGTAAGATCTCTGTAGATACTTAGCGGTACACCACAATAAAAATTGCTTCTTCACTGTTGCACTATTACCCATAACACCAGAATGTAGCGATGGGATAGATCGGACAAACGCTTTTGATCATGATCTATTTTATGTATAAGGCTTAATTCTATGAATAAACATACAAACTTACGCGAACATAACTCAATATCTATGATATATATATATATATATATATATATA
>NC_068995.1:9514454-9517632 GCF_001194135.2 Octopus bimaculoides | reverse complement strand
ATGTATATACATATAAACACAGATATATTGTATGTATACATGCTTTCATGCATACATACATATATATACATACATATATATATATATATACGTACATACATATATATATATATTTATATATATACACATAAATACATATGTACACACACACACACACACACACACACATATATATATATATATAACATGTATATTATATAACCGTATTTAACAGTGTATGATGCGTACATTTTGTTATTAAAAATTAGTGTTATAAACTGGCCTGAGCCTTATTTACATATGCAAGATCGTTTAGCATTTAATATCTTCGAACTTTATATTTTGGAAGAAATTTTCTCTTTATATTAGAAGCGCCCAATAGACGTTCATATGTATTATAGGCTGTGAAATGCGTTTGTTGATTCATAGTGCATTGTACAGCGTAATGGATGATTTGAAATCTAATAAATATACAATTTTAACGTTGCTGTGGATGGAATACAATGTATTTACGCCAGAATTTCTATATCTTTGAGAATAGAAATTTGTGTTCAATCCGACTACTTTCTCATTTTGTTGCAAAGAATAACTGTCACAGAATAACCATCTGTCAAAGGATAACCATTTGTGTCAACAGTGAAATTGCTATCTTATATCTATTTATTTAACAGTTAAACTGTTTAGTCTATCCCTTGGTAGACCGTAGGTAAGTATGTCTTTATTTTTTATTATTTTCATCTTGGTTAAGGGTTAAGAAGATAGGAAGTTTGAAGTTTATCAAACTAATTCTATTCTTTCTGCTAATGGAAATATCAAATTAGTGGCATTGAGGCATTGATTGAAAATCTCTATCATAGCAGTTAAATATTTGGGTACTTCTCAGTTGTACATAAACTACAAGCATATATTTTTTATATCTCTGTCTGGCTTAACCTTTTTAGAGGATTTTCTACTTCACATCAAATATATTATCATATTGTTTTAGCAACAAAATATAGTTAGAAAGTTTAGTTACTAGCCACTTTTATAAGTTCCTAGCAAAAGAATTATAGCTGAAATATCATTGCTTCTATTTGCCTTCCATGATATTGAAATAGTATTTATGTATTGTATTTACTATGATATCTCAAACGATTAAGAGGGTGTGCATTTGTATGCCTGAGTAGTTTACTTAAGTTGCTTTGCTTATATTATCGCAGCTGTAGCTTACTTTTGAGTTATTTCTATTTCTACTGAATACTTTTATAAAGTTATTTCTATTCAAAAATTTCCTGCAACGGTGATTAATGGGCATATGTTCATTTACTAAGGGTTAGATATATTTTGCTATATTAAATTTAAAATTTCAAGAAAAGGAAAACTGCACAAGATAATAAATACAGTGCCTCTTTTGATAGTGTACGCGTAGAGTTTTCAGGGATTTAAAAACCTTATCTTTATTTCTGCTGATTATTAGCGTTTTGTTGTGGCAGAGCGCAGTTAAGTCAAAAATATCTTTTTTGTGCGATATCTCAGTAATTCTTATATTTATGTTAAGTTTTTGAAAATTAAAGGAGTATGTTAGGAATCTATATAAATCTGTATATGTTTTTCATTTTGTTTGTTATGGAATTTCAACGCATTTGAATATTGCGGCGTTCAGGTTTACGTTGATTGTTATTTTGTGGTGGAAATTATTAAAGTTATATACATACATACGTTCATATAAATACAAGCATGCATATCCCTCTCTCTCTCCTATTCACCTCCTATTCACTTATCATTATTTCTTTTAGTCTTTTCCTCTTTCTATGTATATATATATATATAGACATTGCACACACACACACATACACACACACACACATACACACACACACACACATATATATACACACACACACACACAAATACATATATATATATACATATACATATACATACATATATATGTGTGTGTGTGTATATATATATATTTATATATATATATATATATATATATAAATATTAACATATATATATATACATACATATGTACACGTATACATACATACAGACATACACACATACAAACACACACTCACACACACATATATACATATATATATACTCATACATATTCATATGTGTATATATATATATATATGTGTGTGTGTGTGTGTGTGTGTGTGTGTGTATAGAGAAAGAGAGAAAAGGGAGAGAGATAGAGAAGTGGAAAACGAAAGTGACAGAGTGCAGTGCGCACGTGCACCTTTGCATATTCATGCGTGCATATATTACCGCACTATATACAGATATTTTGATAAACATTAATATAAGAATTTTAAAATGGATAACAATTAAACACAAATATACAAATTCTCACATATACATACACACTCTCATATATACACATTAAACACCAGCGTATACACACGTACACTCACGCACACACTTAGATACACATTCATAAATCGTTGTGGTGCTCCGTCGGCTACGACGTCGAGGGTTCCAGTTGATCCGATCAATGGAACAGCCTGCTCGTGAAATTAACGTGCAAGTGGCTGAGCACCCCACAGCCACGTGTACCCTTAATGTAGTTCTCGGGGATATTCAGCGTCACACAGTGTTACAAGGCTGGCCCTTTGAAATACACGTACAACAGAAACAGGAAGAAAGAGCGAGAGAGCTGTGATGAAAGAGTACAGCAGGGTTCGCCACCAACCCCTGCCGGAGCCTAAGTATTTTCGCTCAATAAACACTCACAACGTCTGGTCTGGGAATCGAAACTGTGATCCCACAACCGCGAGTCCTCTGCCTTAACCACTGGGCCACTGCGCCTCCACACATTCATAAATACAACAGGTCTCTAATTCCGTTCCGTAGTGTGAACCTAACTAAATTATTCTATACTCTGTGTGTATATAAGTGTGTATATGGCTATGTCTATCCTCCTTTCTATGCTTATGTATGCATGAGTATAAACATGCATGTGTATACACAGAGATGTATATATGCGTATGTGTGTGTATGTGTGTATGTATGTATGTATAATTATACACTCATATACCTATAAACAGTATGCAAATGAAACAGGACATTTATAATATGCAAATATCTTTCCTCGGAATTTCATACTGATAAATATAATGCTCACGCAACTATACAGGCATGCATGCCCGTACTCACGCACACATACAACCATATACAGACATGCATGCTTACGTGTGTAAATATATAT
>NC_068995.1:9506093-9514419 GCF_001194135.2 Octopus bimaculoides | reverse complement strand
TATATATATATATATATATATATATATATATTCCTCTGTTTCTGAAGAAGAGCTTTGTTCGAAACGTAAAACCACCTTTCTTTCCTTCCCTGAGCGTCTGTTAATACTTTACATGTACCACGTCCTCGTGTTATTGTTTTTTGTGTTTTTTCTTGTGTCTGTTCGTTTTTTAGAATTTTTTTTATCTATCTATCTATCTATCTATCTATCTTACATTAGCGCAAACTCAGAAAATTTTTTGAAGAGGGTTGAATTTATATATACACATATATGTATAACTCTCCTAAACACTCAAATAATGACAATAAACACACATACATACACACACAAGCACACACATAAAAAAGACCCAACCCAAACAGCCATAATATAATAACAGCAACGCAATAATACCACACGATGCAACATGGAGAAGAAGAAGAAACACATAATATTTGAGATATTGTAAATCTTCCATTAACCAAAATATCTAGCTAAATCTTTAATGCTTTCACTAACTTGCATTATATAATGAAAATCTTATGTACGTTGGTTTTATCTAAGCCTATAGCACATCTTCAAAAATACCGGATTTCCTATATGCCACCATACTAAACCTAGCACGCCGTTTTCGTTACCTTCGTCGCCATATTATTTATATTTCTAAATATGGAATCACTTTTAACTATTTACACCAAAACAATCCCTGTTCTTGAGTTCTTAAAACATTTTAATGCTTTGTTTTATAGAATTCACTGCCAAGTCTCTGATAGAGAACCGCATTCAGAAATCTAAAATATTGCTTACGATTTCTTTTTCTCATTGCATTTCCTTTTCATTTCGTTTATTCTTACGTTCATTTTTCTAGATTATTGTTGTTGTTGCTGTTATTATTATTATTATTATTATTATTATTATTATTATTATTATTATTATTATTATTATTATTATTATTGTCTTCAATTTTATTTTCGTCCAGCGCCCTCCAACCAATTTTCCATCATGCACTACTTTTACATGTACACAAACTCATACACACATACACACAAACACACATACACACATACACGTATATATGTACACACACACACACACTTACACACACAAAAGCACACACACGTTTATATGTATAAGTATGCATATATAAATATTTTATATATAATATATGTATGTCTAGATATATATATGTACATGTAATATCCATTTTCTTTCTATCTATCTATCTATCTATCTATCTATCTATCTATCTATCTATCTATCTATCTATCTATCTATTTATCTATCTATCTATCTATCTATCTATCTATCTATCTATCTATCTATCTATCTATCTATCTATCTATTTATTTCCCTGTTTATCTGTGTGTCTGTTCATGTAATACAAATATAAGTGTGCGTGCGTCTGTATAAATAAACCCATACGTACACGCGTATCTATTAAAGATGATACAGGCGTATGCGTATGCATATATACTCACACATACGCATGTTCGCGTATATCTTCAAGTACATTTACACACACACACACACACACACACATACACACACACTGGTTTAATTTTGTTGCTACCATTGTTCGTAATAGCAGTTTTAGAATCTGTAGTGGTCATATTCGTTGTAGTTGTCGTAGTAGTCATTATTGCTCTTACTATCAGCTCTTTACTGGATTTGTCAAACTTAGAATATAATAAATAAACCAAGTAGAAAAAAAACAAAACAAACAAAACAAAAAACACCCCAACCAACTTTACGTTATGAAAATCTCACGGCTTAGTTTTGCCAGGCGCCAAAGCGTGTTGTTGCATTTTCCTTAAACAAGCAGACGATAGATATAGCTTCATGGCGCTAGAATCTAGCTAAACATAACGGATTGTCATGTCGCCCATTATAGTTATCAAATCACCAAATCCTATGTGAATAACACTATGGATATGATATCGTGCCTTAAATACAATCTCCTGGCTACTTCAATATAAGAATACATCAATACTACCACGATAACCTAAGACCGAACTTTTAAGTTGGTCTTGAAGCCACCATCCAACATTCGCCATTTCGCCGTTGTCCATTCGCTATTCATCACTCACCACTCACCACTCAGCATTGTTTGAATATTATTTTATATTCGTTTATGTTTTTATTGGTTTTACTTCTTGTGATTGTTTGACATTATCGAAGTATCGAAAAATTAATATTGTCATTAGTTAGCATCGAAGAAACGGCGAGGATTGTATAAACGTACATACATACATAGATTCATACATACATATATGTGTGTGTGTATGTATGTATGCAAACGTACCTATATACATATGATTATGCATTCACACAAACACAAAAATAAATATGCACATATTTACATATACACATTCATATAGATTTATAATTTTATATAGGTGTTTTTGTGTGAATGTGTTTGTGTTTGCGCCATTGGTTAGTTGGATGTATAGACGTACAGATATATGATAATCTATCTATCTATCTATTTATCATCATATATCTGTACATATACACATACACACACACACACACATATATATATATATACGTATCCATGTATATACATGTATATATATATATATATATATATATATATATATATATATATATATATATGATACATATGATATATATATGCACACACTCATAGATATGTATATATGTGTGATATTATACATTCGACTTTCAGACGTGTGTGTATATACATGGAGATAATTTTAAGTAATATATCTCAACATCGGAAACTTGGGTGACTATCATAAAGTAAATACATAATTCCACTAATAGATGACTAATCTTCAAATCTTAACTACACACACACACACACACACACACACACACACACACACACACACACACACACACACATGTACGATTGTATGCTTACGGGGGTGCATGCGTGAATGCCTGTATATGTATATACATTTGTATATATATGTATATATATTTTTATGTGTCCGTGCGTGTATTTTGTGACTTAATACATTAAATCCTACCCATGGGTTCACATAGATTATCCAACCGGATATCTACGATTTTAAACGGACAGGAAGTGGACAGAGCATGGATTAAATGCATTACATAAACACGCATTTACGCACTGACTCTCTCCCCATCTCTCTCTCTCTCTCACACACATCTATTCACGAATATATAAATGTTACAGTCACTACGATTTCATGCGAAAAATGTATATTGAACATTTGCTCCCTGTTGCACGTGGAATCAAACTACAAATGAATACATACTGAGAGATATACGTGCACATCCATGAACACTGTCAGGCGCCTGCATACATGCAAACGCACCTATATAAGCACGCGAATATAATGACTGACCAGACAATAGTGAATGATACATATGCATATATGTGTGTGTGTGTGTGTGTGTGTATATGTGTGTGTGTGTGTCTCAATTTGCGTATGTATATATATATGAATGGGTATAGACGCATAGATATATACATATACATTTCTATGTAGATATGTATTTGCTTATATATGTATATACATCTTCATATATATATATATATATATATATAAGTATACAGGCATACACACACATATATATATATACATACATACACATGCATATATATATATTAACACGCGCACACATATACATATACAGATGCATATATGTTGACAGTGGATGCAGTGTGAAAGCGAGAATGAAAGAGATGTGACGAGAAAGTAGATGGGAAAGAATGGGTGAATTAGTGGCCAATAGACAAAACGGAGAGAAAGAGAGAGAGAGAGAAAGAGAGAGAGAGAGAAAGAGAGAGAGAGATAAAGAGAGAGAGTTAAAGAGAGAGAAAGAGAGAGAGAGAGAGAGAGAGTATGAGCGAGAAGAGATTAAAAGGAGATAAAGAATCCATTGTAAAAGCGATTGAGATATTTCTGTTTAGATGGCTACGAAAGATTCACATGGATTCATTGAGATTTGGCAAATCTTTTAACCCAAAGTAAAGTAAAGTCTGTCTGTTTAACTAAATACCAGTTTATCTGCTGTAGTGCACAGATCAGGAAAGCCATTATATTGATAAACACCTGTATTTATGATATTGTATGAGTAGTCAAAGATATGGCGTTCTTGGTTAAGTAATTTGATTCTCATAAACGATGCGGTTCCAGTTTCGATCCTATTGTGCAGCATATTGGACAAATGTTTTCTGGTGTATGTTTTCTTCTTGCGTGAATGTCTGTGTGTCTATCTATTAGCGTATATACATGTATAAATACATACAAATGTATATATATATATATAAATATAAATATATATATATATATATATATATATATATATATATGCGTACATAGATACGTATATATACAAATAACTATATTTATGTTATATTTGTATGTATTGACCGGTAAATCCACATTTGAAAAATTCTCTCTCTGTTTGTATTCTCCCTCTGTTTATTTCATCATGTTCCTTTCTGTTGAAGAGCATAGGCTCGAAACGTAAAAGACTTTCTCAACCTCCCGATCGTCAAACTAACGCACCTGCTTGTTCGTTTATACATCTGTCTTCGATACAGACACACAGACAGACTGATTGATAGATAGATAGTTAGATAGATAGATAGACAGGGAACGAATCAAAGTAAAATAGAAGGAAAGGTGGACAATTGTATGTTTTTGCGTATATACGTGAGTTTTGCATCTGTGTGTATGTGTATGTTTGTGTAATCTGTGTGTGTGCGCGCACATTTGTGTTTAACTGTACCAAGTTGTATGATGTAAGGTAAATTTGTTAAGAGCTGAAAACTACAGGAGACTATAATTTAGCCAGTGTTTATAACTGGCAATTATCCACCTTTCTATCTACAACGATAGATCAATTAAATCAAGGTTTTAATTAAACCTTCTTCTAAACGCTTAAACGATCTCATGAGCGAATGGCAGAGCATCAATATGATCGCCCAATCTGCTAAAATTCTGCCTTGTATTTTCAAATTACATAGCAGGATTTACATAAACACATATTTCTAAACCGTTCACCTCTGAAGATGAGTCTTTATGCAAGAAAAATAGAAAGGTTATTCAACTTGGCCTTTACCACAAGCTCTCAGTATTAGAAACTCTCAGTGTTAGAACCTCTCTTTCGTCTTGTTATCTTACTTCTGAATCAAAATGCTTCAAGTGAACTACAACGCTCTTCTTACACACATATGTGCTTATATATATATATATATATATATATATATATATATATATGTGTGTGTGTGTGTGTGTATGTATGTATGTATGTATGTATATATGTATGTATGTATGTATGTATGTATGTATATTCTATTATTGATTATTTTAATTCTTCTTCTAAAGAAGGAGCTGGTTTCTAACGAAAACGCAATGCTCCATCGTTGGAATGTGGATAATAAAAGCAGTGTCACATTTTAAACTCGAGAAAAGTCTTGCATATAAACAACACCAACAAAAACAGCTCAAAACACCAGTAAAGCTATGTATGTATGTATGTATGTATGCATGTATGTTTGCATGCATCTACCTATCTATATATACATATATATATACACACACATATATAATATAGATAGATATATAACAAAGACAAAAAATGGAGAACATGGTACACAGTTACAATTACAAACAACAAGAATATGACAACAGGTGTCTTTCGACTGAGAATGAATCAAATAGAGCTGGCGTGTATGAAGTGAAAGCCTAAAGGCAGAAACATAGGAAATGTTAGCGGTCGGCAGTCAGGCTAAGAAAGAAAGATCATGGCTGGCTGGACGCTGGTCACGTGGAAGGAAGAGAGAGGGGTAGGGAGAGCGGGATTGAAGGATTAGAAAAAAAGTCGAAGGGACAAACGGAAATAATATATATATATATATATATATGAAATATATATATTTATTATATGTGTATGTATTTCGTGTATATATATATATATATATGAAATATATAAAATATATATATGTATGTATGTATGTATGTATATATATATGTATGTATTTGTATATGTATATGGAAATGTGTGTGTGTTTATGAATGCGTTATACGTATGTGTATACCAACATAGATATGTGTGCGAAGATATGTATATATATATGTATGTATATATATGAATATCTATGTGTATGTATATAAATATCAATGTAGGTATTTATGTGTTTATGTTATATAAATCTACATATATGCAAGTATATGTAAATTATGTAAATCTACATGTATGCAAGTATAAATACACACACACATATATATGTACATGTATGTATGTATGTATGTATGTATGTATGTGTGTATGCCCGCATGTATGTATGTATGTATGCACATATATATGTATGTATTTGTGTATGTATGTATGTATATATGTATGTATGAATTAAAAAAAAATTTTTACGAACTAAACTTTGTCAAATCTGTTAAACCAAGCTGAAACGTTCAAAGATTTACTGCCATATTTTCTAAAACTGCTTTCTAAATCCGATTATCTCTTACTCACAGCCCTCCCTCTCTCCTTCTCTCTCCCTCTCTCCTTCTCTCTCCCCCTCTCCTTCTCTCTCCCTCTCTCCTTCTCTCTCCCTCTCTCCTTCTCTCTCCCTCTCTCCTTCTCTCTCTCTCTCTCTCTCTCTCTCTCTCTCTCTCTCTCTCTCTCTCTCTCTCTCTCTCTCTCTCTCTCCCTCTCTCTCTCTCTCTCTCTCTCAGTATCTCTATCCATTTTGCCTGTGTCTCATCTATCGGCGTGTTCATCTCTGATTCCATGTTCCTGATAATAATCCCGCCACTCCTCTTTCTCTCATCCTCTGCCTTCCTGTCTCTCTCTCTGCCCCCTCTCTCCCTCTCTCTCTATTTCTCTCCCTCTGTCTACCTCTCTCTCTTTATCTGTCTATCAATTTATCTCTCTCTCTCAGTATCTCTCTCTCTCAGTATCTCTCTCTCTCAGTATCTCTCTCTCTCAGTATCTCTCTCTCTCAGTATCTCTCTCTCTCAGTATCTATCTCTCTCAGTATCTCTCTCTCTCAGTATCTCTCTCTCACTCTCTCTCTGGTTCCATCTCTCTACTAAAGCCACACCACTTCTCTCTATCTCCCTATCCTCCACTATGTTGCCTCCTCTCTGTCTCTCTCTCATTCCTTTCCTCTTTCTCCCTCTCGTTTTCTCTTTCTTTCCTTCTGTCTGGCTGTCTGTCTGTCTGTCTGTCTCACTCTCTCTCTCTCTCTCTCTCTCTCTACCTCATACACACACAGACACACATATAAACACTCATCAGTCTTCTTTTCTATTCTAAGCATCTGTCATTAGATATATATATATATATATATATATATATATATATATATATATATATATATATATATATACACACACACACACTCACATACATATATTCATACATACATGCACGTATGTATGTATACTTACATTCATCCATTCATACATGCATACATGCATATATATATATATATATATATATATATATACATTCATACATACATGCATACATAGTCATATACGAATGCATATATGGATTAGATTTAATAATTCCTAACGAAATATTGCATGTTTCGTCGAAGTGAATTCGTCAAACGGATGTAAAACATGATTAAATTAGTGCTTATAGTGACATGGAATTCATCTTTGGTAAAATCATCGAAGACTTTACAAAGCTGCTTACTATAACTATACTATGTAACACACATATATACATCGCGAAGGGTGAAATCAAGACTTTAAACGGAATTGCGTCAAGTACAACAAGCATTTTCTGGGATTGTACGGATATTGTCAGTCGCAGTTGGCTGTAAGGCAGCGGTTCCTAACAATTTTGGCACTAAAGACTGGTCTTAGGCAAGAGAATTTTTCCACGGACCTGGCGATCAGCTGCAGAAGATAACACAATAAAGTTCATAATATAAAATTTAATTATTACGGGCGTGGCTGTGTTGTAAGAAGCTAGCTTCCCAACCACATGGTTTACGGTTTCAGTCCCACCATGTGGCACCTTGGGCAAGTGACTTTTACTATAGTCTTGGGTCGACCAAGGCCTTGTGAATGAATTTGGTTGGCGGAAACTGGAAGAAAACCGTTGTGTGTGTGTATATATATATATATATATATATATATATATATATATATACCCAAAGCCACGCCAATAGCTTAGAGGTGAAATCTAGGATTTCTCGGTTTTCTGTGAATCGATTTTGATAAAACTTTTCCCAGCTGGTTTGCACACCATGGCAACGCCATTGTTATGTTTTCATTATTCTGTGTAACGTCCTTTGGTTTTTTATTTCAGATTCTTCAGTTTTTGTGTGAACCGCGCTAATAGCATCTCTCCTCACTAAGAACAATGAGACGTGGAAAAGGCCTTAAGG
>NC_068995.1:9503881-9504890 GCF_001194135.2 Octopus bimaculoides | reverse complement strand
ACGTCTGTTTTTCTGTTTTTCGTTCTTTCTATCTAGGAATAGCTGTATGGTTAAGAAGTTCTTTTATTCAGATAGGTACCCTTGCTAGTTATGCAGATGATACAAAAGTCTCTCAGAAGATACAGAACTATGGAGATGTTGCGCATCTGCAACGGGAGTTGGACGCAATATACAGGTGAGCTGAGGACAGTAACATACTGTTTAATACTGGAAAATTCCGAGCCCTACGCTGCCAACACACGAAGTTGAATGAAAAACAGGAGGAAACATTGACCCAGGATGGATTTCGACCTGAGCACCGACACGAGTAAAGATGCCTCTTTCCAAGTGCATATTACTAAGTTGGTAATAAGATGCAGACAGTTGGCTAGATGGATCCTTACAACTTTCAGAACGAGTAAAAAGGAAACCATGATGGTCCTCTGGAGAACATTCGTCCTCAGCCGTTTGGATTACTCTTCCCAACTGTGGTCACTAAACTGTAAAATTAACGGCGGAACTCAAGACGATCCAGCGAAACTTCTCAAAGAAGGTTGTCTCAATTTGACATGTCAGCTACTGGGAGAGACCGAAACGGTTAAAACTCTATTCCCCGGAAGAAGGCAAGAAACATATGCAGTAATATACACCTGGAACATTCTAGAACATTCTATTGGGTTGGTGCATAATTTTTGTTAATATGCAGTGGCACCTCATTCTGCTGTTTGTGTAAATTTCCCTGCCAAACCTTGGTACAAGTTTTTCTAGAATGTTTTTCTTCTGAGTTGGTGCATAATTATTGCGGCTTTTTTTTTTCCAGCAAATTTATATTCAACAAAAACAATAACAACACGTAACAAAAACATCTTTAAATGATTATTCCGGAGCATATTCACCATCTACTTCAATTACTGCTTCCCATTTGCTTGGCAGACGGTCAGACCGTCATTTAAAGATGTCTTTGTTAAATATTGTTATTGTTTTCGTTGAATAAAATTTGTTGAAAAAAAGCCTCAATAATTATGCACCG
>NC_068995.1:9503078-9503750 GCF_001194135.2 Octopus bimaculoides | reverse complement strand
ATATATATATGATTGTATGTATGTATGTATACATACATACACATATATTATAAGAACGATAACAAC
Source organism: Octopus bimaculoides (assembly GCF_001194135.2). Lineage (NCBI taxonomy): Eukaryota > Metazoa > Mollusca > Cephalopoda > Octopoda > Octopodidae > Octopus > Octopus bimaculoides. Next base: position 9,503,684 of record NC_068995.1, on the reverse strand, counting down.
CATTTTGGAATTTCGCCGCAGGCGTCTGTTTTTGCAACAAACCGTTTCAAAAGACTCTTCTGCCGAAACTTCGAAGTACCTGGCAACAATCTTATATAAATAGCATATTCTACGCCTTATATTTAGTCCATTGTTCCGTTAATGTTTGTCGCTTCCTTACATTTCAGAACTCATATTAATTACACACACCCACACAGTCATATATACACACACACACACACTTATATGTATATATATATGCATATGTATGTATACATATATAAGTACGCATATATGTTTCATATATATTTATATATGTATGTATATATACATGTATGTATATATGTATGTGTATGTGTGCATACATGGCAACATAAGTGTCTGAGCAGATAGTTTACGTTAACTATAAGAAAATAATAAAGCAGTAAAAGAAGCCGCCGATGAGTTACTGGAGATGAATGGCGAGGATAATTTAACACTAGATGACTATACTTAGCATCTACCTTTGATTTAATGGACTGACAATAATGGCGAGTGACACCATCTTTATATGAACATACTTGTGTATGATGAGAGCGAGGAGGTGGACGTGTATGTACGTATATATATATATATATATATATATAT
>NC_068995.1:9496762-9501429 GCF_001194135.2 Octopus bimaculoides | reverse complement strand
GTTTAGATATTAAAGAATATTCTTGAGGAAATTTGTTCTGATACGACAAATTTGTAATTTGCCAACAGACATCAAGCGTAGCATCGTTAAACTTCAAACAATGTAGTGATAGAGATAAACCACACACACATGCACACACACACACACACACACACACACACACACACACACACACACAAACACCACACACACACATACACATGCACACACGCATACACACTCGCACACACACAAACACCGCACACATATACACAATAATAATATACACGCATACACACATGCCCATGCCCAAACGCACTGACGGATCTATATGTATATAAATGCAAGTACGTTTATATGTGCATATAATGAACACAAGCTATAGGTGTTTACATGGAACACATGGGTTTGCAACTCAATGTATATAATATTTGTACGAGTACACATGCATACATAGATACATATATTTATACATATCCACAAATATATTTTATATAGATGCATATATATGTATATATATATATATATATATATGCATGTATTTATGTATGTATAAACGGATATACGTACGTACGTACGTTCATATGTATGTACGCATGTATGTATGAATATATGTATGTATAATGATATCGTCTGTTAGTGATTGTGCTTCGTAACTTCAAATTTTGTGTTCAGTTCAAGAAACGTGATCACCAAGACAGCAGTTTGTAGACTACTTTCTTAACAGTATAAGACATATATCACTTGATAAAATGTAACGTTTTTAGAATTGAATTATGGGCAAAATAAAAGTAAAATGCACGAGTTAAATATTTCAATTAGATTCTTAGAAACGGTGCACGTGAAGATTTTGAATAAGAATATCAAAAATATATGAATGAAGGTAAATAGCAGAATTACTTACAAGGATCTCCGCATTCATTTTGAGTAGCACGCTCATTCAAAACCCAGAATATCTGGATAGTCTGTTTTCGTATATTTTTGAATGAAGTACCAATGCTAATGTAACGTTGTTTAAACTTACCTTCTATTACACCTATATATATACTTTTGTTTCACGCATAATCTTTTCAGTGTTGCTATTCTGGTTGACGCGTTTTTATTTGTGCATACGCAGTTAACGTAATTTATTTCAGGGGTTTTATGTGATAATATACTTTTCAAGGCAGCGGTGCAGCTCCCATTAGGTGTAAGGTTGTTTCTATTGAGTATGATTCTATGTTCTTTAACATTCGGCTGTAAGTTTCGCTTAACTACATAATCCAGAGTGACCATGAAGAGAAAAGGTGCCAGTATCCCCACACTAAAACACTCTGGGTCTGATGTCAAAGAAATTTGTATCTCCGCCTGGGGACTCTACCGTTGATTTAGTGTTGCTATAAAGCTCCATAATCGATGGTGTTGTTTCCTCAGGGATATCATAGGCCAGGAGTATCTTTCCCATTTTACCACGGTGGATAGAGTCAAAAGTCTTTGAGAAATCATCAAACAGTAATATTGCTTCGTGATTTCTGGCTTTTACTCTAAGTATTTCTCAGGCAGCTGATCCATTTTTTTTTTGTTTCTGAAACCATTTTGATTTCTTCTCAAAACTTCCTTAATTTCTGGTTGTATCCTGTTGAGTAGAAGTGGATAATAAACTTTTGCTGCTTTGGCTGTACGAGTGATAGATCTGCTACTTGTGGGAGCCAAATCGCCTTTCTTTGGAAATGGGAGTATACAGCCTTCTCTCCATTTGTCAATATTGATTCCAGTGTAGACTGTGTTGCAGAATAACAGAATATCATTGAATTTTCCTGTTTTCCAAACTAATTTATGAGTATGATCACTCGGAGAATTCAAACCGACCAAGAAACCGCTGTATGGACATCTGCCTGTTTCAAACATTATAAAGGAGAGCCGCTTGCGTTTTGCGGGACATTGCTGGCGAGCTGAACAAGAGCTGGCAAATAATGACCTACTGCTATAGACGCCAAAGCGTGGCCGGACTCGAGCAGTTTGCCTGGATACAACATCCGTAGATCGACTCACCAGAGTTACTGGATGCTATGCTGAAGGCCTCCATCAATTAATGCAAGACCGAGATGGATCGTATGCGTGGGGTAAAAATGTCTGACCAATCTCAGGTCAGACGATGTCGATGATATTGTGACGCCTTCTACAACACGCGGCTACAACAAACCACTAGTATTACTTCATTCGGAAGATGAGTCCAAGAACATCTTGTTATGTTATTATTAAATTTAGAAAAGGAATAAAACTATGAGAAAAACTTGAATAAAATATATAGCAAGTTCGGAAGAAAAGCTAATCCCCATGTATGCATGTCTGTCTGAATGTCTGCATGCATATGTATGCATGTATGTATGTAAGTGTGTGCATATAAATATACTCAGACTTAAACTATCATATTGACATACATATGCACAGGTGTTGATATGCATGCTTATACATACATACATACATACATACATATATATGTATATTTATACATATACATATACATACATACACATATATATATACATATATATATATATGCACACACATATTTATATAATATATACAGAAGCACATACACTCATACGCACAAATACTACAATACTGTGATACAGTTTCTTCGAGTCTTCATATTCATAGATCCATTTATTTTTTCAAATTCGTTTTGTTGTGTTCCAGAATATTTACTTCCGCCAATGTCAAATCTTTGTCTTGAAGCTGACAATCGAGTTATGATTGTCAAAAGCCGCATTGCCAGCAGATCATTAGAATTAAGGCAGCTAAATTATTATTGATTCCTACTTACATGGAGGATAAGTGATTTGTGAAATTAAATATAAAATATGGCGTCGTCTTCTTCATCTTCACTTCTGATGGGAGAACGAGGTTCGTTTTTGCTAATGACATTATAACTCCCGATGTATCGTTGGATTTGACATTATGTATATTATGTTTGTGAATGTGTGAATGGTGGTCGTGAAGTGGTGAATGTGTTTTTATCGCGGTCGTGTATATAAATATATGTACACATATATATATGTACATATTTACATGCAGAGGAAAATATTTAGTTGTAAATCTCTGAGCGAGAAGTAAGTAGTAACAGTACTACAGACTAAAATCTATTTGCCAACGTAAATTGACAGTCCTGGTTAGGACGAAGTTACTACCATTTTTACTCACAGGTAAACAAATTTTCCAGCTGGCTACCGACGCATAACTGCGTCCTTATACCTCGAATAAGGAAACTAATGTCCCCACTCAGCCATAAACGGTACTTGCGGGCCATGGTTTCTGGGTTATTTCTTTTCATCGGCACAGGATAACCGTTGGCTCGAGATGACTGCTGGAAAAGATGTTTTCTGGGGGCTAAAAGAATGGTAGTAACGTCGTCCCAACCAGGACTGCCAATTTAAATTGGCAAATAGATTTTACTCTGTAGTACTGTTACTACTTCTCGCTCACAGATTTAAAGCTAAGTGTTTTCCTCTTTACGAGATCAGTGTCTGTGTGTCACTTTAAAAGTATATATCTCAGACAAGACCTAGTGCTGCCATCTCAAACCAACGGTTATCTTGTGCCGATGAAGAGAAATAACTCAGAAACCATGGTCCATAGGTACCGTTTAAGGCTGAGTGGAGACATTATTTCTCTTGTTCGAGGTATAAGAACGCAGATGTGTGTCGGTAGCTAGCCGGAGAAGATGTTTTCTTGGGGGTAAAAAAGGCAGTAACATCGTCCTAACCAGGATGGCCAATTTACGTGGGCAAATAGATTTTACACACACACACACACACACACACACGTGTGTGTGTATGTATATATTATGACTATATATATATATATATTATATGACAATGATGATGATGACGGCGACAGTGGCGACAACGACGACGACGACGACGATGATGATGATGATGATGATAACAGCAACAACTATGATAATAATAATAATAATAATAATAATAATAATAATAATAATAATAATAATAATAATGATGATGATGATAAACTACAATATTAACAACGGTGGCAACAAACAGAATTATCCGCAGTAATTAGAATAATAATGTTAGAAAGAAAGAAAGAAAAAATTCTTCTCAAAAAGAAAGAAACAAGACAAAAGAAAACAACAACATAAGAGCGAATTCTTCAAGTCCCCCTCCCCCCACCGAAAAAAATAAAACCGCAGCAATGAAGAAGGAAAGCAATAAGAAAAAGACCGCACGTCACCTAAATCTGATAAATAAATTAAAATAAAATAAAACTAATAAAAATGGTGAGAAGAAATAAGAAATTATAGATTAAGAGGTAATAACAACAATATTAACGACGATAACAACAACAACAACAACAACGACGACACGGCAACGGCAACAACAGTGACACGACATGACACGGCGCACTCCGCATCTGTTAAATAAATAAAATAAATTAAATATAATAACATAATAATATAGATAACATAACAGAATACAAACAACAAAAATGGCGGAATTTATTGCAAAACTGCGATAGAGATAATGAGAAACACACGCACTTACAGAGATAGAAAACAAAAGCAAAGAGAGATAAGAGGGGTAAAAAAAAAAAGAAAGGAAAATAACAAAATTTCAAACTGCTAATCAAACTGATTTAATTTATTGACTGCAATAAGATCATTTTAAAACAATTCCACAATCTTGATG
>NC_068995.1:9494758-9496247 GCF_001194135.2 Octopus bimaculoides | reverse complement strand
ATATATATATATATATATAAATACACATCTGCTGTCTCTCTGTCTATCAAGGTATAAATTGAAACTGAGAGTTAGTCTTACTACTCGAGTTTCACACACAGCGATCTTCAGGCGAGAACTGTTCCAACTTGGTATTCATAGTGTATATATATCCTTTGATGTATGCTTGTATGTTAATCTAGAGCGTGTGTTTTGTCATTGTTTACATGTTTGTTGATTGGGTATATACACATTCACACACACATATTTTATGCGCATACATAAAAGATATATGCATATATTTAGAGAATGACTTCTTTTCATATCCCATCGCCCACTATGCCACAAAACGTGTAGACACTTTTTACGTCTACGGACGGCGCCCCTTATGTTACAACAATCGGTGCACTCTGCGCATTGGCAACAATTAGGTACCTTCATTTCCATAGATCACTCGCGAGTGTAGTGTAGTGGAATCGTGTGTAATAGAATCGTGAATTGTGATCCTCCAATCGCCTGCGCTCCTATGTCGTTTGTGGAAGTGAAATCGGTCTCTGGGGATGAAGTACAGATGTTCCTATACTAATGTATGCTTTCACGGCATCGTTATCGCGGAAATCCGTGAAAATAACGCGTTACATCGGTAGCTCAGGTGATTAGTTCAGGAGATTATATAGTCGAAAGCAATGCTCATCCCCATCGTCGCTACCTCTACCGAAACTGGCTCTGCCACCACCGTCGAACGTGATAAGACGATGACGACGACGACGACGACGACGACGACCACCACCACCACCACCACCACCACCACCACCAAGACACATACAAATAATTCCTTCTATTATAGGCACAAAGTTTGAAATTTCGCAGGGCAGGGGTTAGTACTCGACTGGTACTTGTTTCATCGACCCCGAAAAGATGAAAGGCAAAGTCGACTTTGGCGGAATTTGAACTCAGAATGTAAAGACAGAAGAAATGTCGTTAAGAATTTTGTCCAACACGCTAACGATTCTGCCTTCTCGTCGATTTGACATGTAAGAACAATAGCTTCAAATATCGTCACATGGCCAGCAATGTAGGAGGAATGGTACGACAATTACATCGATCCCAACCACACCGTGCTCATCTGGTATTCATTTTATCGTTCCCCGGAAGGATATAGGCTAAGGGCGACTTCAACAGAATTTGAAATAACAACGTAAAGGCGCACGAATGCCGCAAGCATTTTTGGCCAGTGTGTTAATGAATCTGTCAGCGCGTTGCCTTGACACAAACAAATAATAAATGCCATTTCTATTCGGTGATAAGTTTCTTAATTCAATCGAAACCTTGTAATATCCTCCGAGAAAGCCGAGAATATATTGAATACTGGCGTTATGAATGTGGACTGGGTTTTAGTTCACATCATGTTTATATATGAAATATATTACATAAATGTACACATCATGAAGTGGGTGGATGTGTGTGTGTGTGTGCATGTATATATATATATATATATATATATATATAT
>NC_068995.1:9494440-9494748 GCF_001194135.2 Octopus bimaculoides | reverse complement strand
GTGTGTATATATATGTGTGTGAGTGTGTGTATAAACGTATATATATATATATATACATATATATACATAGCTACATATATACTTATATATATATATGTATATATATATAGATATATAGATATATACCTACACATACATACATATTTATACATATGTATATTTATGTATATATGTATGTATATACATATTTGTATATATATATGTATATATGTATATATATAGGTATATATATATGTATATGTATATATGTATATGTATATATATATATATATATATATATATATATATATATATATATATATATATAT
>NC_068995.1:9490734-9492248 GCF_001194135.2 Octopus bimaculoides | reverse complement strand
TATATATATATATATATATATGCATATATGTATTTATATACGTATGCATGTATATGTTTATATGCATATACACATGCATGTGTGTACTGTGCGGATTGAAAAGTTTTGCGGCATTTTGGTAACTTATTTGCCGTGTTTGTCAAGTTACAACGAAAGCAACTGTGCATTCAGAGTGGTGGCCATCGTGTTGGACCGTCTGAAGCCAACTTTCTGCCAGTTCTTTGATCCTACGATGATACCAGTTCTTGTCTCCGGAGGCGCAAAACTCCTTCACTGAAAGCTAGGTCTGAGCCATTTGCTGGGTGTGGCATCAGTTCTGTTCCATCAAGATCATAGAATTTATTCCGGGTCATTCGAGCGCTATGAGGTTTTGCGTTGACTTGCTGCAGAAGTTGTCGCTTTCTGTTAATCAATGCCACATACTTCTGCCGCACAGTAACATACAAAAGTGAGATGCCGAGCTCACCCGATACTCTCCGAGTGATACTAACAGGATTTGCCTTTATGGCTCGGAGCACGGCTTCGGACTCCACGGTTTTAGATCTACCTGACGCTGCTTAATGGTCGAGGCTCTTGCAACCCAAGGGAAATTTCTCGAACTATCTGCTTACTGTACTGTTATCAACTATGCCTTCAACTTTCACACAGCAAATGTTTTCGGTTACTTCTGCGATATTATGGTCTGGTACGAACTCGTAAAGCATAAGTTACCGAATTAGACTACGTTGCACCATCTTCTTTGTGATTTTCAAATCACATAGAGAGTGCAGCAATGCACAACATACCAGCGCACCAACTACCATGAAACTACAAAACTCAACGAGTACCTATCAGACTTTGAACTGCTTCCGTCACGTGGTATGTACACAAACTAGCACGTATGCAAATACTGCAAGACTTTTGACTCGTCTCAATACATATGCATACACACACACACACACACACACACACACACACACACACACACACACACACACACACACACACACACACACACACACACACACACGCACACAAACACATGCATGAACGCACAAGCACAAATACACAAACCACACACATAACACTCTACTGCAATATAGCGTAACATAATTTGCATCTGCAAGACTTGCTCTTAGAAACAAACACACAAGATTATAAATATACACATATACACACACGGATAAGTATAAATATGTGTGTGAGTATGTGTGTGTGTTGTGCGTGCGTGTGTGTGTGTATGTGTGTTTGCGTGTGTGTGTAAGAGAGTTAAACTTAGATTTGTTCTGCTTCGCTATTTTTCATTATTCCTGTTCATTTTATTTTATTCTGTTCATTTTCCTGTCCAACTGTGAGTGTTTTTTTTTATCCTTATATATATTAACACACACACGTCTTTAGCGTTTCATGCCTATATTGTATTCTCGATATATATACATACATACACACACACACACACACACACACACACACACACACACACACACACATATATATATATATATATATATATATATATATATATATATATATAT
>NC_068995.1:9488401-9489728 GCF_001194135.2 Octopus bimaculoides | reverse complement strand
TATATATATATATATGGATATATATATATATATATGTGTGTGTGTGTGTGTGTGTATATGCGTGTGTATTGTAAAGCATGTATATATAAAATATATCAGGGGGAACCAGAATTTAATACAAACAACTAAATAGAAATATTTAATGTAGGTATATCTATTTAAAAAAAAAAAAGCGAATTACAACATTCTTATTTTTTCATTTTGATTTCTTTGGACAGAATATACAAACTCTCTGACGAATTTAAAATGAAGAAAGTGAAGAAAACATGAAACACACGCATAGCAAAGTCTGTATTATCTATTAATATATTGGGCGTATGCATCCTTTCGGGGTCGATTGAATAAGTACCAGTTACGCACTGGGGACGATGTAATCGACTTAATCCCTTTTTTGTTCCCTCTACGTGTAGAAATGCATACGTACTACACAGAAAGACACACAGAGAACCCTTTGTTTTACACACACAAACACACATATATATATACACACACATCCATATACATATATATGACAGGCTTCCTTACAGCTTCCTTTTATTAAATTCACACAAAAGGCTTTGTTTTATAATAGAAGACACTTGTGCAAAATGCCGCACAATGGTATTGAACCCGAAAACACGTGTTTATAAAGCGGGCTTCCTCACTACACTGCCATTGCAGGAGATAGGAAATTGTTCCAAGATCTAAAAGGCAGAAACATACTGGGATAATCGAATTATAATTACGGGAAGGCAAAAAGGCATTGTAGAAATGTTTAGTGAAACAGGGAGGTGAGAGGAAAGAGAGAGAACGAACGAGAGATTAAAGGATAGCTGTGATATTGCTTTAATTAAACCAGAGAGGATGTCATGAAATAATTATCATTGGTAATTAGAAGTACTCAAGAAAACAAATAAAAATCATTATTTTTATATGGTTAGTTAATTAATTTGTTATTATTGTAATAAGTGAGGGCGGATGGCTCAGTGGTTAGAGTGTCGGGCTTCCAATCCTGAGGTAGCAAGTTCAAATCCTGGACTGGGCTGTGTGTTGTGTTCTTGAGCAAGGCATTTTACTTCACGTTGCTCCAGTTCACTCAGCTGTAGAAATGAGTTGCAACATTACTGGTGCCAAGATGTATCAACCCCTTTGCCTTTCTCTTATATATATATATATATATATGGCAATATTAGGGGAAAAATTCCAATTTTACAGGGAATTTATCAAAATTAAATTAGGTTTCACAATATATAAATTAGAGAAAAAACCCACAATTATTTAATTCATCCATGTGATTGTGGATTTTCATGGATGAATTAAATAATTGTGTTTGTTTTTTCTCTAATTT
>NC_068995.1:9485274-9487393 GCF_001194135.2 Octopus bimaculoides | reverse complement strand
ATATATATATATATATATATATATATATATATATATATATATATATATATATATACACACACAAACGAACACACAAATACACACACATATATGTATACATATGTATATAAATATATAAATCTATATATGTATATGTGTATATACGTATGTATACATATATATAGACACACATATATGTATATATGATATATGTATGTGTATATTCATATATATGTGTATGTATATATATATATATATATATCATATATGTATATATATATATATATATATATATATATATATATATATATATATATATATATATATATATGTGTGTGTGTGTGTGTGTGTGTGTGTGTGTGTGTGTGTGTGTGTGTGTGTGTGCGTGTGTGTGTGTGAAACACAAATATTTATCTCTGCATACATTGTAATAGCGAATGTGTACACAGACACTAAACGACTGCTTACGAAGTGTTGATAAAGATCGCTTACAGGTTGGGGCACGATCTTTTAGAATGCTGCACGTTATGTGATATGACTCCCAGCGCTGTGTTCAAATCCCGTTACGGTCAGCCTTGTCGTTTATTCTTTCGGGGTCGATAAAGAAAGTACCAGTATTAGCCAATGGACTGGCCGAATTGTTAGAGGGTCAGAAATTTTACTTTGTGCTATATGTTCTGGCTCTTTGCCTTCTTGAGTTCTAACAGCCTGTTGCAATATTAATTCGAAGCTATCTCCCGGTAGAGAGCGTAGGCTTACATGCATAAGGAACTACCCACCAAGTTGTTGTTGCTGACCTTCTTCAGGAAAAAAAAAGTAGTTAACCCAGGTCCACAAACACGAGCAGATACATGGTCAACCCCGAACGATCGAGGACAACAAAGATATATTGTCTGAAGAAAAGTTAAGATGGTCATATACAGAACCGCCTGGCTGTGCGACCGAACTCCTTAACCAAACAGCTACGTTCGTGATTATAACAGAATTCTTTTTCCAGTTATGATTTCTTTTATTCCTCATTGGCCGAATACGAAAACTAAACAAACAAGCAAATCGAAAACAAAACGAAGATATTGGCAAATGAAAGATGTCATCAGTCTGAACCGATCAGTGACATTGTTTTAACTTCTTACTCTTTTTATCTTTCTAAAGCTTTATTGATTTATTTACCTTTTCTTTTGTCTTATTTTATCGCTGGAATTTTTAAAAAATTTATTCTAGTTTTCTTCATTCATTCTTTCCTTTTTATCTTTTTCTTTCTTTTTTTTTTTTTTTGTAAATGACAAATTATGTTATGAAATATTCGCTTGTCTCAAGAAGACTCGGACAACTTCCTTTCTGTCGTGTATAAATGAATTTCCCTCATAAATTTCTAATGGACTTCTAACAAGTTAATTAGTCGAAGAATCTTTTATGTGAAGCTACACTGTATTTCGTCTCTTATCTCTTTATTTGTTTATATTTGTCTTTTTCTCTCTATTTTCAGCTTTTGTTTTGTCTTCTTGGTTTTTCCAGTTCTCCGTTTAGTACGTATATTATATTATCTCAACGGATATTTATGGCGAACCAAGCCAGTAATGTAGGCTAAGAAACCACAGGACGAGCCACTATGAGGCTACAAAATATACTAGAAATAGCAACATCACAACAAAAACTTCTCTATAAAAGGCACTTTGCAACGGTAGACCACTTTGATTCCTATCGCCCTCAACTGGATCCCGATGTTGAAAAAAATAAATCTTTTTATATTTTTCATAATGAAATGTTATTAGGAATTGCATAAAAAAATTGTTAAAATATTTTGTTATTTGTAGAAGCGTAAGTAATTTATTGGTCATAAATCTTAACAAAAAAAAAAAAAAAAAAAGAAAAGAAAATCTTATATGGACTCATAAGGGTCATATGGCAGATTCCGGTTTAGAACCACTGATTTCCAATCTTAACACAGAAAAATGGCTGTGTTGCAAGCTTCTTACCACACAGCCGGACTCGGCTATCAGTAATCTATTACAAAGAAGTGTAATGTAAAATGTCCGTGTGACCGAAAATTCAGGGAATCCGTGTGATAAAATTATTTCAAGAGGTTTATATGAAAATATATGATAAGGAGAAGTGTATATATATATATATATATATATAT
>NC_068995.1:9477458-9477745 GCF_001194135.2 Octopus bimaculoides | reverse complement strand
ATATACATATATAAATTTACAAACGTATCTGTACATATATGTAAAGATCTCTCTCCATCTGTCTCTCTATATATGTATGTATATACATACATACATACATACATACATACATACATACATACATGTATATATGTATACATATATATGCATAAAATTATTCATTTATTTTTATACATGTATAAATGTATGCATATATACATACATGTATATGTCTATCTATCTATCTATCTATCTATCTATCTATCTATCTATCTATCTATCTATCTATCTATCTATCTATCTATCTA
>NC_068995.1:9474939-9476720 GCF_001194135.2 Octopus bimaculoides | reverse complement strand
AGCAACAATAACAACAACAACTACAACAACAACAACGAAACAATAAAAAACAAAAACTGCAATAGCAACTGCAAAAAAAGCAAAAATTGCAAAATAAAAACAACTGCAATAGCAACAAAAAAAGAATACAAACAAAAACTACAATAGCAACAACGAAAAACAAACAAACAAGCAGAAACTGCAATAGCAACAACAAAAAACAAATAAACAGAAACTGCAATAGCAACAACAAAAAAACAAACAAACAGAAACTGCAATAGCAACAACAAAAAAACAAACAAACAGAAACTGCAACAGCAACAACAAAAAAACAAACAAACAGAAACTGCAATAGCAACAACAAAAAAAACAAACAGAAACTGCAATAGCAACAACAAAGATAACAACGAAAATTTCCATAGCAACTATAACAAAATTTAAAAAAATGTAAATTGTAATAGCAACAATAACAAGAAGATTTGCAACAACAACAGCAACAAAACTGCAGCAGAAACAGCAACAGCGACAACAACCACAAGAACGAGAAAAGTGACAAGAACAGAATCATTTGTTAATTGTTATGCTAATACCAATATGCAAATGACTTCACTGCTGGGTCTCAAGTAACAACTATTTTCTGCAGAGTTTGGTTTTCAGATTGTCATTCAGAATTACTGCGACAGATTCTAACGAGGACGAAACAAAATCTCTCGGTCCGTTCTGCCTGTCTGTCTCTTAGCTTGTCTGTCTGTGTATCCGTCTCTCTGTCTTTTCTCCCTCTCTTTCTATGTCCGTCTGTCTGTCTGTTTGTTTGTCTATGCATGTATGCATGTATGTATGTATGTATGTATGTATGTATCTACCTGTCTGTCTGTCTGTGTCTGTCTGTCTGTCTATCTATCTATCTATCTATCTATCTATCTACCTGTCTGTCTGTCTGTCTGTCAGTCTGTCTGTCTGTCAGTCTGTGTGTCTGTTTGTCTGTCTGTTTGTCTGTCTATGTATTATGTATGTATGTGTGTATGTATACATCTGTCTGTCTATCTAGCTATCTGTCTTCCTGTCTGTCTATCTGTCTACCTCTCTCTCTCTCTCTATCTATCTGTCTGTCTGTCTGTCTACCTGTCTACCTGTCTGTCTGTCTGTCAGTCTGTTTGCCTGTCTATGTATTATGTATGTATGTGTGTATGTATATATCTGCCTGTCTATCTAGCTATCTGTCTTCCTGTCCGTCTATCTGTCTTCCTGTCTGTCTATCTGTCTTCCTGTCTGTCTATCTGTCTACCTCTCTCTCTCTCTCTCTCTATCTATCTGTCTATATTCTTCTCTCTTCCCTCTCCCTATTCTTGCTTTCTGCGATTATTTGTACTTGTCTTTTAGCATATGAAGTATACATGTGCATGCAATAGTACATACACTTGTGTGCATTTATGTGTGTGTATGTGTGAATAATATACATGTTGCAATTGGTTGTATATTGTTTGTCGGAGTGTAATTATCATCAAATAAAACATTTATCTCATCAATTAAAATTCCAGGTTTTTGTTAATTAATTTTTTTTCGAAAATTTCCTTTTCACCTGCAACAATATAGAAGAAGAACAACAACATGCGCTGGAATAAGAAATCCACCACCACCACAACTACCACCACCGCCACCACTTTCAGCACGAAAGCTTTCTTCACCACCACGAATACCATCACCAACTACTATTAATGTTGCTGCTACTACTACTATTACACCCATCACCTCTACCATCACAACTGCAACACCCCACTGCTACTACTACTACTACTACTACT
>NC_068995.1:9467526-9472973 GCF_001194135.2 Octopus bimaculoides | reverse complement strand
ATATATATGTAGACATACATTGCACAATATACATAGAAAATATATAACTTATATACATCTATACAGACGCATACATATGTATACACTATATACGCTCATTTATTGGTATACCAATGCATTATCTATCTATCTATCTATCTATCTATCTATCTATCTATCTATCTATCTATCTATCTATCTATCTATCTATCTAAATGGTAATATATATATATATACATGTATATATGCATGTGTATATACATTATTTATATATATACGCACACAAACACACACACACACACACACACACACACACACACACATATATAAATGTATATATATATACTTATGTGTGAATGTGTGTATCTATGTATGCATACACACACACACACACACACACACACACACACACACATATATATATATATGTATACATATATGCGTATATATATAGATATACATATATATATGTATACATATGCGTACATGTGTGTGTATGAATGTGTGTTTATGCGTGTGAGTGTGTATATGTGTATGTCCTTGTTTGAGTGTGTGTGTGTACGCGTGTATGTGTGCATGTGGGAGTGTGTCTGTATTGCAAAGAGACATGGCACCACAGGCGGCAACAAGTAATCAGACTTTCTCAAATTGATTCCGCCATATTTCACCGCATCGTGTCGCTGCTGTTCTTAAATCCACCACATTTCACCATCTTTGTCATCTTGGCTGACGCCACCACACACTGCCGTCTCCCCACCTCACTCTCACCTGCTCTGCCCCTCCTCACCATCATGCTGTCAACACGATGATGTTGTTACCCGTGAGGACAAGAACGCTGCCGCCGCCGCCGACGGGTAACACGTTGTCAGCAACGATGTCGACGACAACGAAAATGACGAAGACGATGACGACGATGATAATGATGATGAGAATGATGATGATGATGATGATGATGATGATGATGATGATGATGATGATGATGATGATGATGATGATGATGATGGTGGTGGTGGTGGTGGTGATGATGGTGATAACGAGGATGATGATGATGATGATGATGATGATGATGATACTGATGATGATGATGATGGTGATAATGATGGCGGAGACGATGAGAATAATGATGATGATGATTATACTGACGACGACGACGATGATGATGATGATGATGATGCCATGCGGTCTAATTTGTTCTCCCCTATTCTGCCCTACCTTCCACCTTTTAGTACAATCGATAACGGATCCTACCCTGTTTTTCATTATTCCTACAGACTCCATCTTTCATCACCACTCATTACTCATCAGCCTCACTCATCCCTATAATCCACTCCCATCTTAAACCACCTCTCAAATCTCGTTAACCAACACGAGAAGCACAGAAGAAAACAAACAACGAGAAAGTTATTGGAATAATAGAAGTTGAGATGTAAGATTGTTTATCTGTGTTTAGGCGTTCTTGCATTCAGATGGTGTATAAACAGATTAGGTGAGAACAGTGGATACAACGCTAAAAAGCCGATGGTGCAGTGGAAGTGTTTTCACTGATTGGAGGTCGATAGAATCGTATCCAAATTAATGGGTATGATCTGTTTGGTGAGTTGTCTTCAGTTCCCGCTAAAATATACTTCGTATAGTGCGGACATGGTGAGAAAATTTTGCTCTCGGTGTTTATACAGTTCGTGGAAGTACGTAGGTTGATATACAGATGAAGTTTTTCAAGTGAATATGCAGAATACCTTCTTGGTCCGTTACTATGAGATCTGGTCTCTAGAAAGAATCTTCTAATTGAAGTAGTAGTTAATTTTCACGTCTTTAAGTCTGAAGATTAAGGCTGACAGGGTGTGTTTAAAAGAAGAAATATGCTTGTTGCATCTGGATTTAGATTTTTTATGAAACAAATCGAGCTAACAAAAACAATTGAATCGCCAGTGATATATATATGTTTCCGTGTGTTCGTATGCTTGTATGAGTATATGTATGAGTCTGCATGTATATGTATGTATGTGCGTGTACAGTGCGTATATGCGTTTGTTTAACACATATACGATCTGTTCGTTTATCATTAAGAACGCTGATAAACCTGCTTTTATTCGTTTTGCACAATCCATATCTCTATGAAAATAAATATTATTATTATTATTATTATTATTATTATTATTATTATTATTATTATTATTATTATTATTATTATTATTATTATCATTATTATTATTATTATAATTATTATTAATGTTATCATTATTATCATCATCATCGTCATTATTATTATTATTATTATTATTAATATTATTATTGTTGTTGTTGTTGTTGTTGTTGCTGCTGCTGCTGCTATCATTTATTATCATCATCACTATTATTATTATTATTATTATCATTATTATTATTATCATCATCATCATCATCATCATCATCATCATCATTATTATTATTATTATTATTATTATTATTATCATTATTATTATTATTATTATTATTATTATTATTATTATTATTATTATTATTATTATTATTATTATTATCATTATCATTACGTCTCATTAAGAAATGGTTTCCGCATAAACATAATTTCTATAGAATAGTTAATTAAATTAACTATCCAGTGCAGATTTATCACCTCTCCCCTCCAATATCATATTTCCCTTATTTATCTTTATGATATTTCAGTGTTTCTGCCTCGAATATCGTTATGCTGTTCTATAAGATAATTCTATCGCGAATATTATTTCGTCCTATTAAATTTTTAGCATATAAAACCGTCTTATTTCATATTGATTTTTTTAATATTTATATATACTTTGCTATTTACTAACCTCCAATTTTAAACTAATAAAATTGGTTTGTATTCGTATATGTTTTTTAGTGTATGCATTTTTCATTATACGTTTTCTTATAATTAATACGTTTTTATTATTACACACAAATACACACACACGCACATACACACGCACATATGCACATATGTATACACACACACACACACACACACACACACACACACACACACACACACACACACACACACACATATATATATATATGTATGTATGTATGTATGTATGTATGTATGTATGTATGTATCTATCTGCCTGTCTGTCTATCTATCTATCTATCTATCTATCTATCTATCTATCTATCTATCTATCTATCTATCTATCTATCTATCCCTACTTATTTATTCAGTGTTCAGCTTTGTGGAATTAGGTTTGCAAAGCCCATTTAATTTATTTTGCAAAAGTGCTAGTCCTAATAATGTTTTATGAAAAATGCTTCAAGAATTATATCATGAATAAAACGAGGAAAATATTTACATCGTTATCAAAATATACTACCAGTTCAATGGTTTGAGACGTTTTAGCCATATTATAAAAAATAAAACTATATTGAAAAAAAATTTAAATTAATCTTTTATGTATGTACTTCTAAAAGTGCACATTTTTTCTACAAACTTCACTCGTTAACTGCTGTTGGTCTCCTTCACATAGCTGTTGCGTCATAATAGTGGTAGTAAGAGTTTTAATAATGACATTATATTGTTCCTTACTGGCAATGTTGGTATGAAAGAGTGGTGCTTAGTTGTTGGAGAGGTCGTATAGAAGTGGAGGCAGTAGAAGTAGCAATGGTAGAGGACATAGTAGCAGTAGATGTATTCAGTTTTCTAGCAAGAGTAGTAGTAGCAGCTTAAGCAGTAGTTATAGTAGTATTAGCATTGGAAATAGTAAAAGTTGTAATGTAGTAGGAGTGATTTGTTCCTCTCCTTCAGTAACAGAAGGCGTAGTGACTGCAGAAAGAGTTACAGCAGCAGCAAAAGCAGTAATAATTGCAGTGGTAACAGCAACAGCAGCAGTAGTAGTAGTATTCTATCTCTCTCACTGTTGTTAAGATGTGGTCACTATTTAATTTTGCATGTTATCTCTTTGTTAACACGTTGCTGTTCCCATGTGCAACTTGGTATAAGTAAAAGATCATAAAATTTGGGTGTTTCTAACCGCTACATGTATCTATATGTTCAGTGAAACCTAATTGTCTGTATTCCGGTGTTTGTATCTGATGGCTGTGAAGAGTCATGCACTGTCTTAGAAGATATTCTGGTTTATCTTATGTTATGTAGTTTTGTCCGTATTTTGAGCATGTTATTGTATATATTTGGTTTTCAGATGCACTTGTAAAGTTATTTCTTATTTTGAAAAAAAATCCCTCGTTTAAAACTGACCTCAGACTGTTCTGGCGGATTTAAGCATATACCAGAGTAGGATCATCCACATTTATCACTGTTGGTTCTGTTGTCATTGTGGGAAGATTGGCCTTTGTTAAATTTGCTGTCTATTTTGGGTTGTCGTTTGCTTTTTTATGATAGAATATATTTAATGAACTTTGTCAGTTTAGGGATGTTTTGAAATATAACGTTTTAGGATTCATTGTGTTTAGGATTGCTGGTGGAAATGCACTGGTATAGTTTTTAGATTTGTTTGTCAAAGTACTAGGATATGAATTTTCTTGGCTACAAATGCCCAGTTAAAACGTTCAGTATCTTCAGGGATATATGGGATTAACAGGCAACACATTTAAAAATTTAATACAATTTACATACGCATTCATTGTGAAACGAAGCAAGGGCGAATGGGATTTCTATGTTAAGTATGAAAATTGAAAATCAATATTTCTTACGAACTTGACAGGGCTCTTTTAAACATTCACTTTTAAACATCACTCTTCCAATTCTGCCATCCAGTGTCTCAACAGTAGTATTAAAGAATTCGAACTGCAGGATAAGGCTATAGTTATAGAGGAAGGGAAATAATGATTTTATTGACCTCAGTTTTTTGACTTACATATTAGGAAAACAAAAAAAGTATAATTGACTTCGGTGAAATTTGAATTAAGAAAGTAAGGGATCACAGCTAGTTACTACAAGGTACGTTCCACCCAAATAATACTAAAAATAGCGAAAAAGTTCATAAATTCATAAATTCATCATAAAAAAATTGATATTTTGAAATATATTCGCAATCACGCAAAATGAAATTAAAAACAAGATGGCGTCTAATATATTTACGGTTTGTTTGCGGTATGCTGTTATGTTATTTGCTCTTCGCTTTTTCAGTTTTTATATTTCGTATATCAGCTTTCAACTTTGCATATTGACTTTCTCCTTATTTGTAGAGTCACTAGTTGCCGTGTTATATGTGTTTGTCTGACACATGATATTTCAATTCTTGCTTTCTTGGATTGTGCTTTGTTCATAATCGCGGTTCTGAAGAGGAGCGGGCCAACAATGGGCGTGTTTCGGTCTGTTAGATCTCATTAGCATAGTAAAGTACTATAATAGTATCGGCTTCTGTTTTGTGTATCAACCTCCTCACTATTTGCCATCGTCGCTTCCTTGTCGTCCTCATCGACTACATCACCACCACCACCACCACCACCACCACCACCACCACCACCATCATCATCACAATCTTCCTCCTCTT
>NC_068995.1:9463133-9466815 GCF_001194135.2 Octopus bimaculoides | reverse complement strand
ATATATACATATATGCACACGCACGCACACATATATTCTGAACAGGATATATATACGAAGGGCTTCTTTCAGTTTCTGATTACCAAATCCAATTAAAATACTTTCGTCGGCTTAAGGGTATACTTGAAGGCACTTGCCCGGAACCATGTGGCTGGGAAGCATGCTTCTTACAACAGAACCATGAATGCTCATACATATATGCATACATGCACCCGCACACACATACATGCGTATATATGGACGCACGCATATACAGTCTTACACATTTGTATACAAATAGACAAACACATACACATATATATATGAACACAACAAATTCATGCATATATAGTCACACGCACACACATACACAGAAAAATAAGCAACCAAGCGCTCGCATGCGCACAGCTATTCATAGCTCTTCCCGTACCTTCTTGCAGATCAAATGAAAATTAGCTGGAAGAATTAATTAAGCATCAAATTATATCTGAGAGAGAAAATGGTAACTAGTTTTCTGAATACAATTAGTGGTAGATTCGAATTTGTTCTTTAATATTAGTTTTTAATCAAATGTCTTCGATATCGAACACCGAAAAACAACGAAAATAAAAAAAAAAGTGGCGGACATCGTACAATTAATGATGGCGACGCATGATGGATAATCTCGTGTATGTGTGAGTGACTGCGTGTGTGAGTGTATGTTTGTGTGTGTACGTTTGTGTGTGATTGTGTAATGTGTCATATTTTTGTGTGTTTGTTGTACGTGTGCTCACGTGTGTATGTATGTGTGCAAACGTATGTGTTGTACGTGCGTTCACGTGTGTGTATGTATGTGTGCATATGCATTTGTGTCATGTACCTGACTCTGTATATGTGTGTGTGTGTGTGTTTGTATGTGCGTGATTATTATGCTTTTGATGTGTGTGTGTGTGTGTGTGTGTGTGTGTGTTTGAGGATGTGTTTCTGCCGCATGCGCTTATGTTACATGTCTGGCTATGTGTATGCATGTGTGTGCGCATGTTTGTGAGTCTGACTGTGTGTGTGTAGTGTCTGAATATATGCAAACGTGTGTGTGTGTGTGTGTATGCTTCTGTGTGGTAATAATTTGTTGTGTGTTAGTGTGTTTATTAATTTTGGTGTGTGTGTGTGTATTTGTATCTCATACTTTTGCGTAATGATATCTGACTTCGTGTGTGTAACGTGTGTGCGTATATGTGTGTGAGTGCGATTACGGTGTATGTATGTGATTGTGTTGCAGTGATTATTTCAGTGTGCGTGTGTGTGTGTGCGTCTGTGTGTATGTGTGTCTTTGCCTATATGTAGGGGACTTTCCATTTTAGTTTCATCATGCACAATTCCTTTGAAAAAATTAATTTTAAAAGAAACATCATTATTATTATTATTATTGCTATTATTAAGCTTCTGTAGCAATAAATGAAATAATCATCACGATCATCATTATCATTATTATTATTATTAGTATTATTGTAATTATTATTATCATCATCATCATCATCATCATCATCATCATCATCATCCTCATCATCATCATCATCATCATCATCATCATTATTGTTATCAACATTATTAAAAACATCATCATTATCAGTATTAACAATGATGATGGTGTTAAGGCTTAAGACAACGACGATGACGATGACGATGATGACGATGATGATGATGATGATGATGATGACGATGATGATGATGACAATGATGATGCTCTCAAACAAAAACCGTAACAGAAGCATCAACAACACTAACAACTAAAACTAGAAGAAGCCTCAAAAAATTCCAGAGTGACACGAAAATATTCACGGCCAAACAACTGTCATACAGCTATCTATCTATCTATCTATCTATCTATCTATCTATCTATCTATCTATCTATCTATCTATCTATCTATATATATATATATATATATATATATATATATATATATATATATACATGTACATATGTATATATATGTACATCTGCATATATATTTATATATATATATACATATGTATGTATATAGATGTGTATACATACATATGTATATACCTAAGTATATAGATGTATATGCATACGTATATACATGCATATGTATATAGATATATATATACATGAAAGCATATATAAGTATGTATACTTATGTATGTATAGACGTAAAAATTCAAATATACAGTTGCATATATGTTGTATGTTGATATCCATAAACAGAGAGAAGAGAGAAGAGAGATAGGTAGAGATATAGATAGATAGAGAGTGAGAGAGAGAGAGAGAGAGAGAGAGAGAGAGAAAGAGAGAGAGAGAGAGGAAGGGGAGAGAATAGAACAAAAAAAAAAGCCATGGAGAATTTCAACTGCGAATTCAATATAGGTACAAGCATAAACATTACATTGACAAACAGAGAAAATAAGTGAAGGTATGAATAAATATAGAACCGCGTAATGAGGAATACAAATAATGGAAGGATTGGAATAACAGACGAAACAAATACACACAGGCAAACCTGCAAACAAACAATGCATGAACGCAGGCTACAGACATGTGTCTCTATCTATCTATCTATCTATCTATCTATCTATCTATCTATCTATCTATCTATCTATCTATCTTTCAATTTATATATTTACACACACAAACACAAACACACAAACTCAGGCTCGCACATGCACATGCACAGACACACACACACACACACACACACACACACACACACACACACACACACACACACACACACACACACACACATATATATATATCTGCATATATAAAGGTAAAATGTTTTTGTACATCTATATGTATACACTAACACACAGAGAAGCACACACACACGCATATATATGTATACATATATATATAAATATATATATATATATATATATATATATACATATAAATACACATAGACATATTCATATACCTTTACATGACGGTGCTCCAGCATGGCTACAGCATGGCTACAGCAATTGCACTGAAAATTATAAAGGAATATATATATATATATAAATATATTTATATATACATATATATATGTATATACATATATACATACATATATATACATATATATATATATATCTATGCCTTTAAACTTAACATGTATAAACTACGAAAAAGACGGGCAAGACGTATACACACACACACACACACACACACACATACACGCACGCAAATCTAATTACATACATATATACATACATTTATTTACATATATACATGCAAATTCTTAAATTACACAGATTAATCAAATGACACACTTCATAATCAAAGCGAGCAAGAGAACAGTTGGTAGCAAATGATTAAACGCAGACGATAATCAAAGAAGACACCATCAAGCAAAGCGTAGACGAAAATGATAAATTAATCACAACCATACAAAGCGATCAATGGGATCCATTCTTGATCAAGTACATAATGTATTCTGAGGTATATATTATGTGTTGTTCAATGCTTTAAAGAATCTTCGTGTTGTCTTTGTGTCGCAAAAGGATTTAGACTTAAACTAAGAAGCAACAAATGAGTTGCGACTATAATCGTAAATATTTTAGTAAATAAATTTTGTTTGAGAAGACAGTAATCTGTGAAGGGAGTTAATATTTCTATGTATGTATGTGTGCATGTATGTATGTATGTATGTATGTATATATATATGCATACATACACACACATATATATATATATATATATATATATATATATATATATATA
>NC_068995.1:9461680-9462694 GCF_001194135.2 Octopus bimaculoides | reverse complement strand
ATATATATATATATATATATATATATATATATATATAGCATTAGAAGCTCACATCAAAAAGCAAAACAGAGAAATATGTATTAATGTTTAAGCAGAAACAATAATTAAATGACAAGCAGAGCGTAGAATGATATTTATGAATAATTGGACACGTGAAATTATTAATTATTTATTACAAACGAATGAAAGTACACATGTACATCCACACACACATCCACACACACACACACACACACACATAGATATATATGTATGTATGTACGTATGTATGTTAGTATGTATATATATACAAAAACCCCTATAAATATGCATACATATATACACACATATACACTAACACACACACTCACATACACAGACGCTCACACACATATATGCCATTTGTGTAATTACCATAAACCACGATCTCCGAAACTAGTTCAATCTCACGAGAATGACATCTGAGAATAGCGAGACCCCAAGATATAAATGTTTCACAAACAAGCATACATTTCCATCATCAGCTGTTAAACGGATATCACTATGGCTTATATACACCCCCACACACATACATAAATATATATATGTGTGTGTGTGTCAATTTTGTATTTGGTATGCAAGATTCTTTATGAGAGTTCATGTGTTGAAGCATATTTTATTGTGTCTGGGGAGAGTCATTCTCTTTTATTAAGTGCCTTATTATTCAACACACTCAGCGGTTCAATTTCCACTTCTTTATTTTTTCCAAAAGTTTCCTTGCATCTTGCAACCATTTCAATAGTCGTTGACTCTGTCCGTTATCCGAGCTGCGTTCTTTTTGTTTGCTTGTTCGTGCGCATGTGTGTGCGTAAGTGTGCATGCGTATTCACATATGCATGTAAGTATGTATGCATGTATGTATGTGTATAGAGAAAGTCTTTAACGTTTCGAACCTACGCTCCTCAACAGAAAAGAATACAGAAAGAAATAAGGAGAGAAACAAGGAGAGAAAAAATATGTATAGAGGTCATATATATATATATATATATATATATA
>NC_068995.1:9458138-9460894 GCF_001194135.2 Octopus bimaculoides | reverse complement strand
GGGGTGGTGTGTGAATATTTAATGCCTGGAAATTTTTCCATGTTCTCAATCTTTGCAAAACGTGGGTTCATTGGTTGGTTGGTTGGTCGGTTGGTGTATGTTTTCAATACTTGTTGCTCACATTTCCGTCTTAATTTAAATTAAAAATAAACTAAAAAAAGCCAAAAAAACCCCCAAGAACAACAACGCAGAGAGGGAAAAAACAATAAAATTAAAGTGTTAAAATCAAAATATGAAAAATAATAAAAAATAAAAAAAAACGTAAAATACGGTACAACGAACAATAAATTGCCATATTTTAATTGTCAATAACTTCAGCCTTGTGAAATGGCGTAAACATGGATTCTTTGAAGTTTATGAAATATGCTATTCCCCACCGAAAAAAACAAAACAGAACAAAAACAGGACAGAAACGAAGATTGCCCCACATAGAAAGGGAGGAAAAACAAGGCGGTAATAAACGTTGATAGATTGATATTCTGTTAGAGCGGGTATTTAATGTGTCAAAAGTGTTTCATACAAACTCTACGCACGTAACTGAGAAAAAAAAAAAGAAAAAGGAAATATGTTGAAACAATCAAGCTAGTCGTGGCTTGATTATGTTGTGGCTGAAAAATACTGAAAAAGAGGCAGATCACAAGAAACAAAAAGAAAAAGATAAAGTTAGAAAAAATTACCAATAATAATAATAATAATAACCCTTTCTAATATAGGTGCTGAACCTGAAACTATGGGAGGGAGGGCAGACGTTATTTCTTTCAACAAGATTCTGCACCATCACACAAGGCTCAAATGATACAAAATTGGATGGCCGACAATTTGCATGATCCCCCCACCCCCACCCCCAATATATGGCTCTCTAAATCTCCAGATCTCAATCCACTGGATTACTATGTCTGGAGTATCGTTGACAAAAATGTCAATGAACACCCCCATAGCACCAAAGCCGCCATAGTTCGAGTCACGTCCAATATGAACAAGGACCACTTAATCCAAAATTGTAAATGATTTCGACCCCGCGTAGAGGCAGTTACTGATGCTTATGGTGGTTTTATTGAATGAAATTATTAAATTGATAATTTAGCTTTATGTTTATGTAATTTTTATAAAAATATAGTTATTTTTCTGTTATTATATAAGTGTTGTTTTAAAACCATAAATTTGTCCTCAAATAGCGTCCGAACCCTGCAGATAAAGAGAATAGAAAGTGCCAGATTATTGACTTTACAGTCCCAAATGATGAAAAAATCAATATGAGAGGAATAAACAAAATAGCAAAATATCAGGAGCTAGCCATTGAATTACATAGACTATGGAAAGTGGGGGTAAAATGTATCCCAGTAGTTACAGTTATATTAGGAACCACCCTTAAAGATCTGAATAGGTGGATAAAAGAATAGGCATAAACCCCTGTTTACTACAGCTCCAGAAAATAGAGTTAGTAGGGACAGCTAGGATACTTAGGATGGTTCTTGGTATCTAAGGTTACTTGTAGCCCAATGTTAGGATTTTTTTCTATTTTCAACAGTATAATCTGTTGTGTGTAAATGAAAATAATTTCACGGTGCTGATCAATAGATATAGATGATCCATAAATTCACGGATCAGTACCTCATATCTATATATATATATATATATATATATATATATAATTGATAAAGAGGACAACAAACAAGGCAAGGCAAACATCTCAAGTCGTATACGATATTATTATCATGTGTATTGGTACATCTGTAGCGCTGCTTCTAAGTTATGTGTTATACGTGCAGCTTCCCTTTTTTCCTTCTTTTTTTCCTCTTTTTTTTTGTTATAAACAATACATGAGCATGTTATTAAGAATGAACCTACACGCATCCAGATGTACCTTAATAATATATTGATTACCAGCCTCCAGCCTGTTGTTAATTTCAGGTCCTAGTCTGTGTATGAGTATAGCTTTATTAATTCTTAAATTACCCAAATTTCTTTCTCTCTCTCTCTCTATCTATCTCTCTGTCTGTCTGTCTCTCTGCCTGCCTGCCTGCATGTCTGTCTGTCTGTCTGTCTGCCTGCCTGTCTGCCTATCTGTCTGCCTGTCTGTCTGTCTCTCTCTCTCTATTATATATATATATATATACATTCGTATATACTTGTATCTTCTCATGCCACGTTTTAGTTCCGCACACAATTGTTATCTTCCTTTCGCTTTCAACTTCCTCCTCTCATTTTGGTTTGCCTCGTCCTGAATTCTTTTCCACTTCAATTATTCCATTTCTCTGTGATTTTATTTTCCAATGTGACTTTTCTTTCCTTCTCTTATTTCTTTCTTGTTTTGGTTGGGAATCTATATTCTATATTCTTGTTTCACAGCATTTCCACGCTTCTTCGTAGATTCACCTCAGTAAAATATTTCTAAGAATCTTCGATAAATCTTCATTTTGTTCCAGTTGTTGATACTTGAAAAAATGGTTTGTTTGTTCTTTCTTTTGTTTTTTGGTTTATTTTCTGTGTGAATTTTGAGTTTTGATATTAGAAGACAAATGCCAAATTATGTATAGTAAAACACATTAAAAAAAAAAACACTAGTACCAACGAAAACAACCATAAACCAGTAGCAGCAGCACTACCACTGCGACCACCACCATGACCATCACCAGCACCGTCACCACCGTTGCGGTCGCCTCCACCATCACTACTACCACCGCCACCACCGTCGCGGTGGTAGCGGCGGGGGCCATCACCACCACCACCACCACCACCACCACCACCACCACCAC
>NC_068995.1:9447661-9452671 GCF_001194135.2 Octopus bimaculoides | reverse complement strand
TCTTATGTATTCATTAGATTATTTACCATTTTAATCTAATGGCCGCCATTGTTAGCGAATTAACACTTCCCTACCTTCGCCTTGGCCGCCACCTTCGTACTTCCCTCTCTATTTCACCTACTACTACTACTACTACTACTACTACTACTACTACTACTACTACTACTACTTCTAGTGCTATCCAATTTAACCTTCCCGCCGCTGTTATTGTTCTCTCTATTCAAAGAATGCTTTATAACATGGAAATTTGCCATTCAAGACTTCCATTTTGTTTTCTTCTCGAAAGAGAAAGAAAAAAAATCTCGACTACATTAGCTTGTTGTTGTTGCTGCTGCTGCTGCTGCTGTTGCAGTTGTTGTTGCTGTTGTAGTTGCTGTTGTAGTTGTTGCTGTTGTTGTTGTTGGTTTATGGTAGTAGTAGTAGTAGTAGTAGTAGTAGTAGTGATGGCGGTGGTGGTGGTAGTAGTAGTAGTAGTATTAGTGATGGTGGTGGTGGTGGTGGTGGTAGTAGTGGTAGTAGTAATAGTAGTGGTGGTGGTGGTAGCGGTGGTGGTAGTAGTAGTAGTTTTTGTTTCAACAACACCGATATATTGAGGATGCCATAAGGCGGCGAGCTGGTAGAATCGTCAGCACGCCGATCACGAAATACTTACGGTATTTCGCCCGTTGTTACGTTCTGAGTTCAAATCCTGCTGAGGTCGAGTTTGCCTTTCATCCTTTCGGGGTCGATAAATTAAGTACCAGTGAAACACTGGGGTCAACGTAATCGACTAGTCCATTCCCCACAAATTTGAGGCCTTGTCCAATGATCGACACAAGAAAAAGATAAAAGGGCATATGTCTGTTATATCTATGATGAAACATTTTCTGCTACCTTCTCCTTCTTCATGAATCGGTGCTGTGATGTTTGCTGTTAAGGTTAGGGTTAGGGCACTTCCTTAGTCCATCGCCATACAGGCAAGACATTGCGGATCTTGTTCCATACCGATCTCATTACAGCTGTGACTGGAAGTACTGTACATTGCCACCATGATGCCTCACTGATGAAACAAATCTCATTCTTTAAGATTGGCCGATAACGTGTCTGTAAGTTAAGAGACTAATCTAACATCAAAGCCGAATCATTTGTAATTTGGTCTTTCGATGTGGTTGGGGGGAGGAGGACATGTTTTTGCTATCATTTTGTTGCGATGACGACGATGGTGATGTTGACGGCGACGACGATGATGATTATGGTGAAGACGGCGATAATATCGACGACAATTATGTTGATGACGTCGCCGCCGCCGACGACGACAACTATGATGATGATGATTATGTTGTCAACCACGGCCATATTGATAATGCTAATGTCACTGGTGCTTATAGTAGTGGTGACGAATCTGATAAGGTGGTGATGGTGGTGGTAGAATTGATAGAATCCTTCATATTTTGGGCTCTTACCTCTTATCAACCCAAGACGCATTGCGTTCCCAAGTCATGAACTAGTCCACACTCAGGACTTCCTTTTGTCAAGTCAGATCCAACCACAAGCTCACCGCTTTGCCTCATTATTGCGATACGGGACTCGGGTACTTCCTTTAAATACCCCGCATCTTCCAATAATTAGCGACATTCATAAATCTGGAGAAAAGCTTCCCTTTGTTTTTTTTTTCCACTCGCGTTCGCCTATCCTAGCATCTGCTGCGCTGGAAAGCAACGGAGTGCATTGGTGTGGTGCAGTATTGTTGCATTAATGAGTGCAGCAGGAAACGATATTGAAGTTTATGGTTGATCTTTCTGCAACCACTACTGCTGCTACTGCTACTGCTGCCACTGCTGCTGCTGAGGATGCTGATGGTATTATTGATGGTGATATGACTGAGTTGTAACTGATGATGACGATGAGAACGACGACGATGATGATGATGACGATGATGATGGTGGTGATAATGATGATGATGACGATGATTACGATAGTGATAATGATGATGGTGAGGATGAATATGATAATGATGATGATTACGACGATGGTGACAATGATGATGATGATGATGATGATGATAACGACGGTCGACGACGACGATGATGATGATGATGATGATGATGAGGATGATGATGCTGATGATCATGATGACTACGACGATGATGATCATGATGACGTCGATGATGACGGTGGGGATGTTGATGGCGATGACAACGACAGCGACTGCGGTGATGGTGAGTATGCTGATGCCAAAGATGACGATGGTTATCATGTGGTTGTAATGATAACAACATCGATGGTGGCATTAACGATGATGGCGATGACGAAGCTGGAGGTGGGGATTATGATGGTGATGATAATAGTCTCGGTGATAGCGATGGTGCTGATGATGAAGATGACGATAGGAATCTGTGTTATTTTTGATTGGGATACTATTTCATAGAGATGAACATGGTGATGCTGAAGGCTGCTGCTGCTGCTGCTACTACTACTACTACTACTACTACTACTACTACTACTACTGCTGCTACTACTACTGCCACTACTACTGCTGCTGCTACTACTACTACTACTACTGCCATTACTACTACTGCCACTACTACTACTACTACTACTACTACTATCACTACTACTACCACCACTACTACCACCACCACCACCACCACCACCACCACCACCACCACGACCACCACGACCACCACCACCACCACCACTACTACTACTACTACTACTACTACTACTACTACTACCACCACCACCACCACTACTACTACTACTATCACCACCACCAACACCAATACCACCACCACTACGACAATCACGACCATCAGTGCCACCACCACGGCCACCACGATCACGTCGACGACAACTACTACTACTACTACTACTACTACTACTACTACTACTACTACTACCACCACCACCACTACAGCGATGACAAAGACGAGGATGATGACGACGACGACACTGATGATGATGATGATGATGATGATGATGATGATGGTGACGTTGATACTAGCAATCTGTTTTATTGTTGATAGTGATACCATTTGATGTCTACAGTTGAATGAGATTGTGATAAACAATCTCTCAACAATACAAAGACTTGTTACAGAATAAAAGACCAACAACAGTTAGTCACTGGTTGCTGTGTGATACGCCTGTACGGGTGTGCGACTCTATATATGTGTGTGTGTGTGTGTGTGTGTGTGTGTGTCTGGTATATATATATATGTATATATATATGTTTGCATATATATATATGTATATGTATCTATGTATATGCATATATATATGTATATATATGTGTAAATATATATATACATATATACATATAAACATATATACACACACATATATTTATATTTATGTCTATATACGCATATACATATACACATACATACATATATATATATATATATATATATACATACACACACACACACACACACACACATATATATATATACATACACGTATATACATACACACACATGCACACACACACATATATACGCAGTGTGGGGAGAAAGGGAGGAGAGAAAGCGGAGAGAGAGAAGGAGAGAGATAGAGAGTGAGATACACGAGATGCAAGAGAGTTAACATGTTTGTGTGTATATGTATATTGTGCCTGTGTGTGTGTGTGTGTGTGTAAAAGTGAGAGAGAATTGTAGAATGAGAGAGTAAGAAGGTGGCAGAGACGGAGGTGAGAGGGAAAGAGAAAGAAAAGCAGAAATTAAGAAACAATGAAAGAAATTGATAAGAAAATAAAGAAAAATTAGAGAAAATGAAATACAAAAATATAAGGTGCTTGTTCATCATCATCATCATCATCATCATCACCATCATCATCATCATCACCATCATCATCATCATCATCATCATCATCATCATCATCATTATCGTCGTCATCATCATCATCATCATCATCATCACCATCATCATCATCGTCATCACCATCATCATCATCATCACCATCATCATCATCATCATCATCATCATCATCATTATCGTCGTCATCATCATCATCATCATCATCATTATCATCATCATTATCATTATTTTGGTCTGGCTGAGGTTCGGTCTAATTCCTGGTAGGAATTATGATGGTAGCGGGTTTCTACCTGTAACCTCAAGCGTCCACAAGTTTTCAGAAGTCTTTCAAGTGCTTAGAACTCTCCTAATAGGATTTATGTGGGTAGCGGGTTTCGCTACCCACATAGTTCGTATAGAAGTCGTCTGCATTTTAGAATACGTCAATGTCTAAAAACGACATAAGCTATCACCATGAAATAACACGCGCCGTACTCGTGCAAATACACGAAGCAGATTCATGGAACGGTCCAATTACATATCAATTGACTTCAAGATTAAGGTCTGATCCCTTTTTCTATCATCAGTGTAATATAACCTGATCAATGCACATAAACACGAAGAAAATACACACCCACGGAACAGAAACATCTCCGCACCGTAAATACGCTGTCAGTAGTTTTATATACAGAATAAAAAATTCAAAAATCTAGTTTCGTTTATTTCGATGACGTGTTAAAAACTATTTAATTCAGCAGTGAATAATTTTGATTTAAGTGAAATGATATATTATAAATATATTTTAACAATTAAGGATAGAATCTACGTTAGATTTGATCAGGTAGTTAGCATGCAATCAAGCGTTTAAGGTAAAATTAATAAATTCATAAATTCATGTATAAATATGTACCAAGGGCAAACAAGTTCGTATACAGGTTGCCTACATGCTAGAAGAAGACGCCAATGTCTAAAAACAACCTATATATATATATATATATATATTAATTTATAAATTGATTAATTTTACCTTAAACGCTTGATTGCATGCTAACTACCTGATCAAATCTAACGTAGATTCTATCCTTAATTGTTAAAATATATTTATGATATATCATTTCACTCAAACCAAAATTATTCACTGCTGAATTATATGGTTTTTAACATGTCGTCGAAATAAACGAAACTAGATTTTTGAATTTTTATTCTGTATATAAAAGTACGGACAGCGTATGT
>NC_068995.1:9444532-9444830 GCF_001194135.2 Octopus bimaculoides | reverse complement strand
TATATATATATATATATATATATATATGTATATACATATATTTCTATTTATCTATCTATCTATCTATCAATCTATCTATCTATCTATCGATCTATATATATATATATATATATATATACATACGTATGTATCTATATATTCATATGTATATATATATATGCTTGTATGTATATATATATATTATCTATGTATGTATGCATCTATCTATTTATCTATCTATCTATCTATCTATCTAAATTATATAGACGCACACAGGCACACGTCCTTAGTTATATATATATATATATATACATACATA
>NC_068995.1:9443868-9444522 GCF_001194135.2 Octopus bimaculoides | reverse complement strand
TACATATACATATATATATATATATATACATGCATACATATACATATAAACACACACATACATATATGAAACCTACGAAGGCCAACGAAAATTAGAGCAAACACTAAGAACGATATCAATAATAAAAGTAAACGAATGCAACCAACGAAAACCAACGAAAACCAACGAAAACCAACGAAAACCAACGAAAACCAACACATATTAAAAAAAAAATACCCACACAAAAACCATAAAATCCAAAAACAAACAAACAATTTCCCTTACAAAGCAACTAAATATATACATAAAAAGAACATTAATACAAACAAATGACCAGAAAATAGCCAAAACACGAATATCTCCTGGGTTCAGATAAGGGTCCTTCGTTTTTCCTTCCCTGGTTGGCTGTATTTACATCTAACTCTTCTGTTCCTTTGCACGTAGATACGTAAAAAAAGGTCAGCTTGTTGACTGGTTAATTTTCAGCGAACGTGCTTACCAATGGCGGTTTGGGACGGTTCTTCACTGTTGATCAAAACTGAAGTGTAGTTTTTCCGTCATGTATGTCTGTGTGCATGCATACATATATCAATGTATATAAATGCATACATACATATATATATATATATATGTTTATATATGTGTATATATATATATATATATATATATATATAT
>NC_068995.1:9442220-9443119 GCF_001194135.2 Octopus bimaculoides | reverse complement strand
ACCACCACCACCACCACCACCACTACTACTACTACTACTACTACTACTACTACTACTACTACTACTACTACTACTGCCACTGATCTGTAATATCTGCACGTGCTGTAAACCTAGTTGCATCGATGGCAAACACTTGGTCTTTCTTCAAATCTAAAGGTATGGTCACCTTTCTGTGTGAATGGTTAGATGAAATTTCGCCGGCCTCGACTTTGCCATTCATCCATTCAGGGTCGATAATATACGAACCAGTTGAGGACTGGAGTTGACGATATCGACTTATCGCACCCACCAAATTATCTATAAAAGACAGGATTATTATTATTATTATTATTATTGTTATTATTATGGTCATCGTCGTCGTCATCATCATCATCATCATCGTCGTCATCATCATCATCGTCGTCGTCGTCATCATCATCATCTCTTAAGTACTTCCTTCTCTTCTTCATCTACTTGTTAGTTTGCTGTAGTGGTTACGAGAACCTGTACCTGGTCACCAATTGTCGGAATGCACTTTCTCTAAGACACACACACACACACACACACACACACACACACACACACACACACACACGAGCCTGATAACTTACCCTTCCAAAGGACGAAATACCAAGGAAGAAAGACTTCCCCTTCCTCACCCGTGCCTCGAATCAAAAGACTTCTAACACAGCAACAGCAACAACAAGAACTACCCAATCAAATGTCGTCAAGCCAAACCCTGATCAACAGAGAAAGACGTCGTCAACAAATCTGATTTTAACCATCACCGGCTGTTGTTGTTGTTGTTGTTGTTGTTGTTGTTGTTGTTCTTCTTCTTCTTCTTCTTCTTCTTCTTCTTCTTCTTCTTCTTCTCTTTTCTTCTTCTTCTTCTTCTTCTTCTTCTTCTTCTTCTTCTTCTT
>NC_068995.1:9438145-9440748 GCF_001194135.2 Octopus bimaculoides | reverse complement strand
TATATATATATATATATATATATATATATATATATATGTATATATACATCACACATTGCCAATGATATGTAGGCGAGAAAGTCACTTACATACATACGCAAAACACACGCGCACATGCATTCAACATCACCGCATATGTGTTCAATTTTACGTGTTTTTCTGTGTGTGTGTATTGGTGTATGTGTGTTTGTGGTGGTCTCTGCATGTGCTTGTGTGTGTTTGCGTGTGTGCATGTGTGTGTGTGTGTGTGTGTGTGTGTGTGTGTATTATCATCATTATCCTTTATTCCATTTTTTTAAACAATTTTTTTTTTTAATTTTTACATTTTAGTCAACAGTGGACACTAACTGAAGGTATTCAGAAAAGGCGAAGCACACACATGCACACATACATATACATACACACACACATGCACACATACATTCATACATACATACTTGCTTACACACACATACGCACACGCATGCACACACACAAATATGTATGTATGTATAAATGTATATGCACAAATATATGTATCAACACTCCCATACATAGTTATTGAGAATTGCACTCATGTACACGCATAAATATATATATGTATATATATACATATATATACTTATACATATATATATATTTATGTATGTATATATATATATATATATATATATATATATACACACACACACATATATATATATTCATATCTATATTCATATATATATATATATATATATATATACATAAACATATATATATATATATATATATATATATATATATATATATACATATATGTGTAGGTATGTTTATATACGTATGTATGTATCTAAAGAGACAGAATTATACACACACAACACACACATAAAATTAAAGAGAGGGAGAGGAGGTTTTATATGTATTTATGTGTATTTATAAGTAAGTGCATGATTTGAATGTGTATGTAACATACATACATACACACATATACATAAATACGTACATACACACACACATATCTTCTCATATATATATATATACATATATATATATATATATATGTGTGTGTGTGTGTGTGTATATATATGTATGCATAGTCATTCCCGGACACACAGATAAGAGAGAGTGATGGTGAAGGAGAAAGAGGAAGAATTCTAGTGAGTAAGAAAACAAGAATCAGGTACAATGAGAACATAATGTAAGTCTGTAAGTTGTCGAGTTCTTATGAATATTTAAATTATTTCTTTAGCGATTTTTCTGTCCAACTTGGCAGTTTATCGACTTAAAGTAAAATGGCGCGCAATAAAAACAACAAGAAATCGGCAACAACAGAAAATGAAATAAAGAAACAGAAACAAGATAAAGAAAAACGACTTAGTGAAATGGAAGGTGGAATCGAAACTAAGAACGTGAATTTAGGTGCTTCATATGGGAATATTTGGTCTTTGTGGCTAAATTCTCGTCATCCATCTTTTCACGTTTTGCCCAGGACGAGAATTGAGCATGGCAAGAACCCTTTATTCCTGATACTTACTCCTGTATGTTTGGTATATCTGGGTTAACTGATCTTTGTATCATTCGGTTAGGTACTCGCTTGCCAAAGGCCTGTTCGATTAGGGCCGAGTTAGAGCCTCGCAACAACAACAGTAACAACAACAACACCAACTGTTTCAACAACATCGATATACTGAGGATGCCATAAGGCGGCGAGCTGGCAGAAACGTTAGCACGCCGGACGAAATGCTTAGCGGTATTTCGTCTGTCTTTTCGCTCTGAGTTCAAATTCCGCCGAGGTCAACTTTGCCTTTCATCCTTTCGGGGTCGATAAATTAAGTACCAGGAAGATTGAGGGAAGGCATTTTCGAAGAAATTAAAGGAAATTCTGAGAAAATAGTAAAGAAATGCAATAACATTTTATAAGAACATTTTGGCCTGACTTGGTTGCTTAACAAAATCCTGTCGGATTTCAACAAAATGGCCAGAAAACGAAAATAATGACAAAGGGAATAAACTCGTTGTTTGCTTGTATTTTGGGATTATTGTGATTGAGATTTCTTTTCTCGTTAATTAAATAAACTTTATTTGCTCATAATATTTATTTAATTTAATTACGTTTCACTTCTAATATTTACTTAATATTCGTAGGCAAACTGTTTAGATAGAGTTGCGCCTTATCAGTACAAACTAATTAGGAGCACATTAATTAGATTATATTTGTCAAGCACGAGGGAAGAAAAATGTGAAAATTGATAGAGGTGCATTTGGAAATATTGGATACAAATATTTTATGTGAATAATTATGGTTCATAGTTTAGATTAGATCAGGTAGATAATTTAAATTGACATTGTCGTACGGATGTGTATGTATGTGTGTGCATGTGCGTGCGCGTAGTATGCTTGTGTGTGCGTGTGTGTGTATGTGTGTGTATAAATACATACATGCATGCATACATACATACATGCATACATACATGCATACATACATGCATACATACAAGTGAATATCTCTTTCAAAATTAAAGAAGATAACAATGGGCAACCATTTCGAAATCTCCAGCTTCCGTATCCGCATTACGAATTTACATCCATGTTAATTATAACTGGTACTTTTGAATTTGTGAGTAAATGCTTAACTGACAGTT
>NC_068995.1:9436579-9437375 GCF_001194135.2 Octopus bimaculoides | reverse complement strand
TATATATATATATATGTATGTATATGTATCTATGTTTTACTATATGTTGTAAATATAAATGGTTTACCACCGATTACCCTCTGAGTCACTTTACATTCGTAATGATTAAATATATCGCTTAGATCGGAAACTAAAGTGCCAGTGAAACAATGAAATATGGCGGTCATCTCTGATGTACAACTTTCTCTCCCTGCTCCCTCTCTTTTTCAGAAATGGCTACATAGAATGAACCAAAGAAAGGACTTTCACATAGCTACTTCACTTATACTTTCACCCTCAACCTGTGAACTCACTAGCTAATAAAAATTCGTACACACACACACACGCACTCCTCTCATACACTCGCAATATATTATAGGGAAAATGGCGATTGATGGTTGAAACACAAAAGCGCCTGATATTTATTTTCGTTCCTTTTATTTTACGATCGAATTCAAATCCCGCCGGAACACAAATCGCCTTCCGTCTTTTCCAGAGGCGGGCGTCGATAGAGTTAAACTACGAGTTAATCGATTACCTCATCACACTTCCGTCCCACTATAAAACCTATGTGGCCCACAGCCAAAGTTAGAAATCAATATCGCGAACGATAACAAAGATACCCCCACACTTAAAAAAAAAGTATTAGTAAAATACACAATAAAGAAAATAAAAATGAAAATAAAGATTAAAAGAAAAGCGTAAGAGAAAAGACAAGAAAATGTAAACAAAGAGAAGGATAGCAAGGATAAGTATAATAGATCGAGTTCTAATTGTGCTGGCCAATAACAGCGTTTCTAAGATAAAAAATAAAAAA
>NC_068995.1:9435779-9436479 GCF_001194135.2 Octopus bimaculoides | reverse complement strand
AAAAAACAGGTTTGGTCTTCGAATATTTAAGCAGAAAGTAGCATTTGATTAGGAGGAGGGGGTAAGTATACAGAAGGCAAACAAGTATAACAAAATTTGTAATAACAGCAACAACAGCAACAACAATATCGGCAGCAACAACAACAACAACAACACAAACGGTTGGAACGATAAAAGTAACAGCAACTATTGCGATGATTTTAATACGAAAACAACACGGAAAGGATAATACACACGTATACGGGGACACGCGGACAAACATCATATATGTGAGTGCGTGCGTACGTGTGTGTGTGTTTGTGTGTGTATGCGTATGTGTGTGTGTGTGTGTGAGCGTATATATATGTTTGGGTATATGTGTGTGTATGTATGTATATATATATATATGTGTGTGTGTAAATATATGCACACACATATATACTCATATGCACAAAAACTAACTGGGGAAAACAAACATACATACATATATACATAGTACATACATACATACACACATACGTACATACACACACACACGCACACACAGACACATGTATATGTTCTAAACAGCGTGGTTGGACACTCCTAAATAATTATTTTATGTATGATTATATACACACATTCACACAGCCATATATGTAGATATGTATGTATATATATACATATATATCCATACATATATATATATATATATATATATATATATATATATATATATATA
>NC_068995.1:9434303-9435320 GCF_001194135.2 Octopus bimaculoides | reverse complement strand
GGGTGGACGTTGAGTGGCACGGGGTGGGATGATGAGTAGTGAGTGGTAGGTGGTGGTTCTTTGGTGGCGGTTGGCTGCTCCAGTCTACCATCGTACATCTCGATCATTATCTTTGCTTCTTTCATTTTTTCTTTCTGTTTTTACTGCTTTTCTTTTCTTTTCTTTGTTTCTCTCTTAGCGTTTTTCTTGTTTTTTCTATTTTGTTGGTGCTGAATAACATACCATACTCACCTCATCTATCTATCTATCTATCTATCTATCTATCTATCTATCTATCTATCTATCTATCTATCTAAGTGAGATACTGAATAAACAATTTTAAAGTATCTTCACTTCGCCCTTTGGCTAGTACCTACCGTCGGCATTGAGGGTTAATCAAATGCCAGAACTGGCCGCCATTGTTTTGTAACAAAGGTACCATCCACTCAATCTTAATACAGGACCAGGTACTGCAATAGTCTAGGGTTCAAAGGCTCGCAGCTCTTCAATGCTGTGCCATAAAAATTAAGAAATCTGCATAAGATGGAAGTAGATGTCTTTATAAAGGAACTAGACAACCTCCTCTCCACAATAGCGGATGAACCAACAGATGGGACAAAGGCACATACAGAATAAAAGAATAAAAGATTAAAAGAATAAAAGAATATATGCGAAGGCAAGCATACAATGCAAGGGCACAAGAAAAGAAATGGAATACATTTATAACAAACGCTTGTACGTGTGCATGCATTCGTGTGTGGGGAGAAAGAAGAGATCAACAGGAAGAGAGAGGGAGAGGAGGAGAGGATAATGTTTTTGATATTTTGCGGCGGTTGGTGACTGAATTATAGGTAATGAGGACATATAAATAGCTTTGTTTTTTCCTTGCTAGATTCAGCTCAGGGGCTGCAACCATGCCCAGGGCACCACCGTTAGTTTTGCTACAGTTTCATGATTTCAAACATTCTCTTACGGTGAATGAGGGAGTTTGATGTTGCTTCTCTCATCTGTCTTTCTTGCACTAGGGGTAGGTTAATA
>NC_068995.1:9431037-9432192 GCF_001194135.2 Octopus bimaculoides | reverse complement strand
TATATATATATATATCGTATATACAGCAGACGTAAGAGATGCAGACCACCCACTTCTTGACTGAAAGACATCGCAGCCACAGGATTGTCTTTATTCTCAGCTGTCCATGGAGTAGAGGACAGGAGATGGTGGCAAAACATCGTGATGACCACAGCATCGCATAGTGCGACACCTGACTAGAAAAAAAAAAGAATATGTATGTATGAAAGAGCAGCGAATGCTATCAAAGTGACACTGGGCTACAGATATACCTGTCTGATAGGAGTACACAGCCTCACAATCATATGTACGCGACATGGTGATCTCATATCAAGATAAACAGCGCAATGACCTTGTAGGTCGGGTTCAGTGAGGATTTTCTTCAGGCCGTGTATCCCATCCCGTTCAAAAGGACCTTGAATAAAGTTTGTTCAAGGATGATGAACGAAACACCCGTGTTGCCAAAGGCGAATTATTCAAACTCCAGAGAATTCCTCTCAACACATGGCTATGATGGTCCCCCACTAGTGCTTGTGATAAGAAACGCATATATCGTCTGTCACAAAGGGATATGTTCGACTGGTTAAGGTCAAACAACTAACAAGCAAATCTGTGACATTGAGCAGAATATTCGCTGTAGATCATCTTTTACAGCAGGACAAAAGATGCATATGATAACACCTCCAATCAGTTAAGACCAGAAGTCAGACGAACCACTGCCTGGTTCTGTATCAGCTTTTACCTCACTGTGCACGCAATATTATGGTACCTGACCAGTCGTGTCATTCTACTGTTGATATGCCTAGATTCTAATGAATCTTGTAACTAATCTCTCTTTCTCTCTCTTCTTTGTGTATATGCACACACACACACACATACACCAGCGCGTGCGCACACACTCACATACAACGGAAGGTTTTGCTCTTAGCCATAAAACTAAGATTTCTGGAAATCATAAAATAGATGCAAATACTTCAACTTACTTAACATAGTTACACGCATACATAAAAACATACGTACATATATATATATATATACATACACAGACACAAACAAACACAGACGCGCGCGCGCGCACACACACACACACGTACGTATGTATGCATATATGTATATATATACATATGTATGTATGTATATATATACGTATATATATATATATATATATATATATAT
>NC_068995.1:9429536-9430738 GCF_001194135.2 Octopus bimaculoides | reverse complement strand
TATTATGTATACATATAGAAATATATATTTATTTCTATCTATCTATCTATCTATCTATCTATCTATCTATCTATCTATCTATCTATCTATCTATCTATCTATCTATCGTCCTGTCAGTATGCCTCTTCCCCTAATGACAAATCACGTCACTAAACCATCCGAAACTGATGAAGACACTTATTGCTA
This sequence comes from Octopus bimaculoides, assembly GCF_001194135.2. Lineage (NCBI taxonomy): Eukaryota > Metazoa > Mollusca > Cephalopoda > Octopoda > Octopodidae > Octopus > Octopus bimaculoides. The sequence continues at coordinate 9,430,552 of NC_068995.1, read as the reverse complement.
GGATGTCAAAGGTCAAATTTCGAAATATATTACGTCACGTGTCGTCAATGTAACCGGAATGCTCTGACATGAAGCCGTTGAGAGATGGTCATTATTAAAATTTAATGTACATATAATAGCTCCTTAACTTGTCAACATTAAGTCGGGGTTGGCATTAAACATTACAGCCAGATCCATTGTTTTTGACCAATCACCGGATTAAGTAGAAACAATGACAGGTTAGTGTTTAGAATTGATTAAACGAGGCAGGCTCTACGTACATGCTCGCTCTTAGATTTTGCAGAAACAACAGTTAAATCCTACTAAAAAAGAAAATCCAACAGTGAGTTTAAAACTAATAAATAAAAGTAATCCCATCGTGGTAGAATGCAGAGAGTTCGTTGCCCAGAGCCTCTGCAGAGCTTATAGGCTGTTTACGTACTCGCTCGCTCCACAGTTTTTTCAGAAACCGCAGTCGAATCTCACTCAAAATTCATACAATGCATTTTGAAATTAGAAATTATATGGCTGTGTGATCAAGAGGCTCATTTTGCAACTAAGTAGTTTTGGGTTCAGTCTCATGACGTGGCATATTGTCCTAATGTGTTCTCAGATAGCCCAGGGTCGGCCATGCCTTGTGAATGAATTTGGTAGACAGAAATTGTGTGGAAACATTTCGTCTAGTTGTTCCAGTTATCTGACTGCGGCCATGCTCCAGCAAAATAGACCGACAGAACAGGCGTAAGAAAAAAGAATTCCTAGGCTCGCTTAACTCGACTAAAAATTGCACAAGGCGCTGCAGCATGGTTGGCGTCTAATGAGTGAAACCAATAACAGATAAAATGTAACCCGTAAGATCGCATGGCGTAGATCTCCAGCAAAGGATCAAATATGTATGTTGAGGTGAACATGCGCAGCAATGAAATGCTACTGCTTCCGGTGCGAATGGTTTTTTTTATACGGCGCCGTTTTTACAATCCTGTAAATAATAATAATAATGGTATTTTTATATAAGCTTAAAGCTTATGGCGATCACT
>NC_068995.1:9428775-9429526 GCF_001194135.2 Octopus bimaculoides | reverse complement strand
GGTATTTTTATATAAGCTTAAAGCTTATGGCGATCACTGTGCAATGACTAAGGAAAATAGTCTAATAATGGGGCATATAAGCCCTCGACAGAAAAAAAAGAAGGCTTTCCTCCCACGCGGATAGGAAAGCCTTCATTTTTCTGTCCATGGCTTATACTACTCCTGCTTTCGTAGTTTTGCCGTACATAAAGGCGCAAGCAGTCACGGTCCTGTATCACCTTCCATGGGAAAAAAAAAGACCGTTTGTCCCCCTGTTGCAGTACTGAGTAGCTTGTCATTAATTATTGATGGCTGAAACTTCTTGGAACCACAGAGGACAGACCTGCCATTGTGGTAGTGAGTGCATTACGCATTTGCAACAATGAAACACCGCTGCTTCCATCGCTTCCGGCACAGACAGTCTGTATCGACAGACAGGCAGGAATCGTTGGGATTCTCTGGTTCCGTTCAAGGGGGCAACACTTCTTTAAACAGTAGCTGATTGGTGAGACTCGCAGTTACCTACTTGGTTTGAACGTTTGCACTAAACCATCGGCTATCTGTCTGTCATCTTTCCCATTATAGCCAGAATTTCTCAGAATTACCGATTGCCAGAAATATGGCTACAAGCAGCAGCAGCAGCAATGTCATCACCACCACCACCACCGCAACTACTAGCACCATTATCGACATTCGGCGTCGTCATAGTCGTCATCACATTCCTCCTCCTCCTCCTCCTACTCATGATCACCACCACCACCACCACCACCAC
>NC_068995.1:9427513-9428159 GCF_001194135.2 Octopus bimaculoides | reverse complement strand
TCCTCATCATCATCATTATCATCATGGACATCATCACCGTCAGCATTAAAATACTTATCCTCATCAATCATTAGCATAAACTATCAACATCCATCAATAAACAGCAAGAAAAACGCCACAAAAAGAAAAGAAACAGAAAAACGTACTATACATATCAAAAAAAAAAAATAAAACCCAGGAAAAACAAAGCAAAACAAACATACGACAAACATAAACCAAAACGATTATTAAACTACATACACCCCACCCTAGCCCCACCAAATAGAAAAAAAAAGAAAAAGAAATAGTAAACAGACAAACAAACAAACAAACAAACAACCTTGTCAAAAGCTAACCCGAAACGAAAAAACAAATGAAAAGCAAAGTTGTTAAGTTGTAACAAGAGAGAAAAACATTAGAAATGGCACATATTGTCGACATATTTACTAAATATATTTCTCAGTGGTAATAGATGAAGTGGATGTGTTAGCAAATAAAGCTTACATCGAAAAAACCCACTTTACTAAATAGAGAGAAAGAGAGAGAGGGAGAGAGAGAGAGAGAGAGAGAGGGGGGGAGAAGGGAGAGGGGGGAGAGAAAGAGAGAAGGTTAAGAATCAACGAACGAACGAAAAGAGATGTATAGATTTTCCTTTATCGTATAACCC
>NC_068995.1:9426348-9427148 GCF_001194135.2 Octopus bimaculoides | reverse complement strand
ATATATATATATATATATACACACACACATGAGCATTACATACACTTCTGCGTGTATATGTACACGTATGTTGTATGTACGTGTGTGTATGTTGTGGGTATGTGTGTGTCTGTGTTTGGATACACAGCGATTAAGAAATTATACGAGATTTTCAAGAGATTTTTATGACATACGGAATCTAAAATCTCTGATACATTGCTGCTAATCCCTAGAAAGTGTTAAGAACTTAGTTTTAAATCTCCCCTTGTCCCCACCCCTACAAAACTCTATTCCGCCACACACATACACGCACACACACACGCACACACACACTCACATACACACACGCATACATCACTCACTAGTCACATCCACACTCGCAGAAGAAACTTAACACCCCCACACATTCTCCTAAATAAAAGACGAATCGAACATCAGAATTACAATTTATTATATTCATTCGTTTAAGCATCGTAATGTATTAAAACTAAACTTCACGAAATGAAGAATGAAGGATGACGGTAATAATGATAATAATAATAATAATAATAATAATAATAATAATGATAATAATAATAATAATAATAATAATAATAATAATAATAATAATAATAATAATAATAATATTTATAATAATAATAATTAAAACAAAAAAATAATAATAATAATAATGATTATGATGATGATGATGATAATAATAATAGTGATTATGATAATAATAATAATAATGATAATAATAATGATAATAATAATATAATAATAATAATAATAATAATAATAATAATAATAATAATAATAATAATAATATTTATAATAATAAT
>NC_068995.1:9424600-9426338 GCF_001194135.2 Octopus bimaculoides | reverse complement strand
ATAAGGATAATCATGATAATGATGATCATAATAATAATAATAATAATAATAATAATAATAATAATAATAATAATAACAACAACAACACAGACACACATATCTCTATGAATAAGTACAACAAACGCCAAACTATTATACGTATGTCGAATCACAAGACAATGGAAAATGGGAAATGAACCATGCCCCCCCCCCACCACTGAAAAAGGGACAAGGCAAAATAATGGAATTAATATGAGTATATGAATATGAATATGATGATGTTGATGATGATCATGATGATGATGATGATGATGATGATGATGGTGATGATGATGATGATGATGATGTTGGTGAGGAGGACGATGACGGTGGGAGCAAGGATGGTGATGATGAAGTTGATGATGATGACAATATTGTTGATGATGATGACGATGAAAATGATGATGATAATATTGATGATATTAATGATGAAAGCGGCGATGACGAAAAAAAAATCATGATGAAGCGGATGATGATGATGATGACGACGACGATCATGGTGACGATGATGATGTCATGATGACGGAAATAACGATGGAAATGAAGTATTAAAAGATGGTTTCTTTATTATTTTCCCTTCTCACTCTTTTCCTTTCCTGTATTTTCTCAAATATTTCTTCAATTTTCATAAGAACATGAAGATTTACAGAGATTTAGCTGAAATCTTTGCTAAAATGTTTCGGATCAACTTGAAGTTTTCAGCAAATCTATCGTGTCGGTAAATACAGAAATTCCATTGGCTAAGATCACACATTGCTGGCAAGATGGCGGTTAGTTATTTGAACACAAACCGTGTGTATGACTGAGCGTGTCTGTGTGCAGGTAGTGAAAATAGCGGGTGCTAGTTTGAAGATTAACTGCTCTTAATCTGTCCAGGAAAACATAGTCAGTGGTTTTAACTGTCTGTTTGTCTTTCTATTTGTCCGTCTGTTTGTGATTCGTTGTGTGTGTGTTTGTGTGTGCGAGCGTGTTAGAGTGTTTATATGTGTGTGTATGTATCTCTCTTTACGATTGATCTATCTGTATTCGAGTGCTTGATGATACCTGCACACGCACCCACATATAAGATCGTGCGCTTATGCATACACCTATATACACATATACATTTACACGCACATGTGGATATATATATGTCATATATATATATATATACACACACACATTGACATATAGATATGCACGGAAAAATATATATTAACGAACAAACACTTAGATGCAGAGACACACACGCACACCTATATTCGCACACACATGCACATATATATTCGCATGCACACGCACACTAACATTTGCCCACAGACGCGCACACATATTCACACACACATGCTCATCCACGTACGTGTAACACAGTTGTATACATTTATACATTGAACCACACATAAGCGTATATTCCAGTGTATTACTCCATCAGCGAATATAACTCTAAACGTGTTTCTTCATAAAAGTATACGTCTGTGCTTGCCGCTACGTTAGTATATGTCCGTTACAGTACGTATGCATTTATATATATATGTGGTAGGGGAGTGTTTATGAGTGTATATTTCTAAACGGGTGTGTATGGGGTGTACATGGGAGGGCGCATAAGAGCTGCAATTCAAATGATTGGCTGTAAACTGTTTGTTACCAGTATGTTGACTAAAACTAACATAAATAATCTCTCTTCTATGGGATTAAAGTCAAATAACTGCGTAATATTGAAAACACAAATATACGTATATAT
>NC_068995.1:9423007-9424003 GCF_001194135.2 Octopus bimaculoides | reverse complement strand
ATATGTATATATATATATACATATTTATACATATATATATATATACGTATGAATATGCATATGTACATATACATACATATAAATACACACACACACTGTGTATATATATATATATATATATATATATGTATATATATATACTGACCCACCGCAGAATTTCCCATTTTTGTCAGCTGAGTAGACAGGACCAAGAATGTAGAATGAAGAATGTGGGTGAAGAACACAACGCAATCAATCGGTCCAGGAATCGAAACCAAAATCTTACGATCATTAGTGCAACTCCCAACCCACGAAGCCACGACCTTTCACACACACAGTCATAATGACATATACACACACACATATATACATATATTACAAAACCTTCAAATACTAGAAAACCTGAAACTAGAATTGTCCTTTCCAAAATTATAATTGCTATACAAAAGCTATCATGCGATATCAATAGATATATTATAATATATATAAGAAAACCATCATAAGGCAAGAAAGAAACGATCCCCAAACTGCATTTCTTTGAAGAACTCTGAAGGGTAACTGAGAACCACGAGAACAAAAGTTAAAGAAGGCTTACAATCAGATGTATAAGTTCGTTCTTCAGCTGCCACATGAATACCGTTATAGTTTCGATACTGCTCACAACACACACACTAACACACACACGCACAAAGACACACATATGAATGCACACACACAGACACATGCGTACGAATGCATGCATACGAACGCACGCATGCATGCATGCATGCACCTATATGCATGGTTATACGCATATATATTTATATAGATACGTTTTCGTAAGAATGTATAGATATGAATTTATATATACATCTACATGCATATATGTATATAAGTATGCATATATGTAAACGTATATGTATGTCTAACAAATTTGCATGAATAAAGTAGATGTGCTATATGATTATAAACGAACGAACACATACATACACACTCATGCAAACACAGATTACTATATATATATATATATATATATAT
>NC_068995.1:9420556-9422659 GCF_001194135.2 Octopus bimaculoides | reverse complement strand
TATATATATATATATATATATATGTATATATACATGCATACACGCCTACATATATAAAGTACTAAATACGTGCAACAGAAAAGTTGGAAATTCACAAGCAGATATTGGTTCACTACTACTGCTACCTCTCACTTTCTCTCTCACGTACACAGACACAGACACAAACACAGACCGACACACACACGTCCTGTTTTTTTTTTACTCCTTTCTAGGCAACAAAGCATAGCTTTTCTCCTTTCTTTATTTAAACGATCGAACGCAGAAAGAAACTCTCACACGAGAACAGTTTCTTTTCCCCATCAAAAATATATAACTATTTAGCAGAGCCACAAAGCAAAAGAGAAGCAAAATTAGGTGAAGCTAATCTTTTATAAGTGACTAGCGACATCTGGGGGTTTGTTAGCAATTCTTATCTCTCCTGCTTGAAGCGACTTTAAAACATTTGTTTCAAGTATTTTGAAGCTGGAAAATTATAGATAATTTTTTAATGCACGGTTGTTACAATGTGCGTTTGAAAACATAAATGAAATTGGTAGCAAGAATTCGAAGCATCTAAAAAAAAAAATGGAGGAAACAAACACCAATTCCGCCTGTTTCTGGTCTGTAGATACATACATACATACATACATACATACATACATACATACATACATACATGCATGCATACATACATACATACATACATATATACATTCATACATGCATACATATATACATATATATATATATATGTATGTATGCATATGTTAGTGCATATTATTATTATATTTTATTTTTTATTTTCCTATTATTTCTCCACGTGCTGTTAACACAACCCCACCATTTACTGACTTATATACTCTTTTACTCTTTTACTTGTTTCAGTCATTTGACTGTGGCCATGCTGGAGCACCACCTTTAGTCGAGCAAATCGACCCCAGGACTTATTCTTTGTAAGCCTAGTACTTATTCTATCGTCTCTTTTGCCGAACCGCTAAGTTACGGGGACGTAAACACACCAGAATCGGTTGTCAAGCGATGTTGGGGGGACAAACACAGACACGCAAACATATACACACACATACATATATACACATATATACGACAGGCTTCTTTCAGTTTCCGTCTACCAAATCCACTCACAAGGCTTTGGTCGGCCCGAGGCTATAGTAGAAGACACTTGCCCAAGGTGCCACGCAGTGGGACTGAACCCGGAACCATGTGGTTGGTAAGCAAGCTACTTACCACACAGATATTCTTTTATTCTCTTACTTGTTTAAGTCATTTGACTGCGGTCATGCTGGAGCGCGCCTTTAGTAGGACAAATCGACCCCAGGACTTATACTTTGTAAGCCTAGTACTTATTCTATCCCAAGCTTTTGCCGAACCACTAAGTTACGGGGACCTAAACACACTAGAATTTTTTATCACGATGTACGAGTGGTCAGCTTTTGGCAGACGGACCTGCTCGAATAATTAATTTGCTTGTAGTGATCACTCACTCTATGATATCGGCGTTGTCTTAAATGGTGCATAGTGAACGACGCATCAGGTGTCGAAGGGATCGTAAAACAACGTGAGATGAAGTGTTTCATTCGAGTACACCCTGGTCTAGGAATTGAAACTACGATCTCGCGATTGTGAATACAACGGCCTGCCCATTAGGGACGTATACTTATGTATGTATGTATGTATGTATGTATGTATGTATGTATGTATGTATGTATGTATGTATGTATGTGTGTGTGTATGTATGTATGTATGTATCTGTCTATCTATCTATCTATCTATCTATCTATCTATCTATCTATCTATCTATCTATCTATCTATCTATCTATCTATCTATCTGTCTCTCTGTCTGCCTGTCTGTCATCTGTTTTTCTGTGTTTTTGTCTATCTATCTATCTATCTATCTATCTATCTATCTATCTATCTATCTATCTATCTATCTATCTGTTTATCTATCTATCTATCTGTCTATCTATCTATCTATCTAGGAAGTTGAGAGTAGAAAGGGAAGTCTTGTCTAGTGAATGCTTCAAAAAAAGATGGGTGAATGTAGCAAGGATGGCACGTGTAAACGACGGAGCCATCTTGAGCATAACCCTATGAACAAGAAAAAA
>NC_068995.1:9417547-9419219 GCF_001194135.2 Octopus bimaculoides | reverse complement strand
ACACACACACACACACACACACACACACACACACACACACACACACACACACACACATATATATATATATGTATGTATGTATATATATATATATATATGTATGTATATGGATATGCATATGTATATATATATTTACACATATATGTGTATATATATAAGTATATATACAAATATGTAATTTACATATATTCTTAAATGTATATACATATTCATATATATATCGTTATATATATGTGTATATGTATCTACATAAATATGTACACACACACATACACATAAGTGTGTGTGTATATATATATATATATAGATATATATATATATATCGCATATTTATTATTTTATTTGTTTCACGCACTACAAAGCACTCGTTCTGCTGTAGTATATTCAGTATATCGATTCCATCACAAGTTTTAGTGAGGTACCTGCGCTTTCTACGTCCGTCAGTCTTATCGTCCAGTTACCTGAAGTACGCTTCGGTACGGTTGTATTTTTGAGCAGGTGATCCTAAACACAAGCATGACACCGTACATAGAAAGACGCACAAACTCATATTTTTATTTGTGTGTGTCTCTCTTTTTCAATACACCCCCCGCCACACACACAATTGAAAAAAATTGGAGTCAACAATGAGTACGGCTGGACATTTGTAATACTACTACTGGATAGCTCAGGGTTAAATCAGAAGGTGGACGGACTTTATACCGTTCTTTAAACTACGTGCTTAACAAAATACACCAAAACTATATATATATATACTAGCAGTATAACCCGACCTTGTCCGGGTGTGACTTATTACGCCATCTACGATAAGTCTCGCTAGGTGAAAATCAACTAAAAAAGAAAGCCTTACAACGAAAAAAATCTTATGATGTAAATATGTTCATTATTCAAAAGACGATGAAATTAATAGGGAAAGTCTGAAGGCTGTTTTGCGTAACATTATTAAGTGTTCGTAAATTTCATCCGTCCAATTGGCTATAGAAATGCTTGTGCAAAACAACTTTTTGCGCTGCCCTGATTATACATAGCAGGGTAATCCCTTTTCGCAGGAGCTACGACGGCAATTTGTGATGAAGCAATTGCTACACAGTTTTGCCAGAATTCTATCAGATTGGGCAGAAGATGTTTTTGCAACGCCTCCTGTGGCTGTAGAGACCGATGCGAGAGGGGCAGTCTTGATTGCAGAGGTCACACATATACGTTGAACCCGGTCTGTTGGCTGTAATTTCTTTTCTGCGCGCTCGGTTTTCAGCTGCCGCCGCCCTCGGGCGCTGAGCCACACAGTCACACGAACACAGGCCCACAAACGCGTATACATATGTATGACAAATTGATGAAAGGTCCTTCCAAAGCTATCAGCTGACAAGGTCGATTTCGTGGCGTAAGTACAGCTTCATCCACTTAGGACGGGACGCAAGTCCGTCGCAGAGTTACTCCCCTAGGGCAACGTGAAAGTATGCATATATGTTTCTGTGTACTCGTATATTCATTGCTACATGTTCGAAATAATAACACTGTACTATTATCGTTCGACAAACATGTATGACTATGAATATATATGACATACGCTCTCCTTTCTTTCCTTCAATTTTTCATATATGTATGCATGTGTGTATGTATGTATGTATGTATCTACCAATATATATATATATATATATATATATATATATAT
>NC_068995.1:9414706-9415679 GCF_001194135.2 Octopus bimaculoides | reverse complement strand
ATGCTTAGCTGTATTTCGTTTGTCGTTATGTTCTGAGTTCAAATTCCGCCGAGGTCGACTTTGCCTTTCATCCTTTCGGAGGGGTCGATTAAATAAGTACCAGTTACACACTGAGGTCGATGTAATCGACTAATCTCCTGCCCACAAAACTTCACGCCTTGTACTTTTACTGGAAAGGATTATTATTGCTGTTGTTATTCTTGTTTTGTTGCTGTTCTTGTTGTTGTTCTTCTTCATGGTGTTGTTGATATCGAAGCTGTATTGTATTGCTATAATCGCTTCTACTGTTGTTGTTGTTGATAATGTTGTTGATGTTATTAATATTGTCTTTGTTGTTGTTGTTGCTGCTGCAGTTGTTGTTGTTGTTGCTGCTGCTGCAGTTGTTGTTGTTGTTAATGTTATTAGTCTTGTTACCGAAGTTCTTTTCCATGACGCTGGTGATGGGAGTGTTGTTCCGGCAACAGGCGTAGTTTTGCAAATGCACACATTACTACCATTGCAGCTGTTGTTGTTACTGAATCTGCTGCACCTCCTGCAGCTGCTGTTGGTTGGTGTCATTTTTCTATCTCCACTGTTTCTGTTGTTGATGTTATTGGTCTCGTCCTCACTGTTGTTGTTGTTGTTGTTGTTGTTGCTGTTTCTACTCTTATTGTTGTGGATGTAGCTGCCGGTGTTACCGATTCACTCAAATAGTTCTCGATTATAGTTATCTGCACGCACTGTTGCTAATAAAATGCAGTTGTGATGCACCTAAGTGGGATACAGAAAGACATTCGTTGCGTGCTGCACAAATGCACTGTGCACTGATTCTGAAGAGCGTAAGGTGGAAAGCGCGCAGCAGGGAGGGAAAAGAAGACGTTGAAGAACAAGTATGTGCATGTATATATATACATATATATATATATATAGGAAATGAAAGACAAAAGATGGAATATAAGAGAATTTACACACACATATATATATATATATGTAT
>NC_068995.1:9412088-9413971 GCF_001194135.2 Octopus bimaculoides | reverse complement strand
ATATATATAAACACACACTCAAATACATAAATACACATATATTAATATACATATGAATGTATATTTATATATACATCTCAAGCATGCACACGTGTATATTATATGTATAAACCACATATTCGTCTATATACAAGTAATACATATTTCAGTCACACAAATATATACGTGTGTGTTTTTCTCCCCCTCTCTCTCTCCATATATATATACACATACATACGTACACGCGCGCACTCTCTCTCTCTCTCACACACACACGTGCGCGCAAATAAGTATGAATTCAATTTTCTAGGTTTATTATATCAAGACCTGTAGTGTCATTATATACGGGGTGTTCGGATTAAATTTGACAGTTTGCATAAGAGGAAAAAAGCAGAAAAGAAAATATTCTATTGAAAAATAAAAATACATAAAAAAAATCAGAAATAAACCAACTAGAATATGGTTGGAATATAACAGTTTACTCAACATATGTTGCAAATTATTCAGCTTCCATCATGAGCTCAAAATGGTCGCGAAAAGTGGCTCATGCGTTTCCCCAATATAAAGGCAAAGGCCGATACAGGTTGGCACCTGTGACGTCGCAACTCATTTCTTTAGCTGTGTGAACTGGAGCAACGTGAAATAAAGAGTCTTGCTCAAGAACACAACACGCAACCTGGTCCGGAATTCGAACTCACAACCTCACGATCGTTAGCTCGACACTAACACACACACATATATATATATATATATATATATATATATACATACATACATGTGTATATGTATATGTATGTACGTATATATTTATGTTTATACATATATATGTGTGTGTGCATAGAGTGCCTGCGCATCTGTGTGTTTGTGTTTGTACGTATGTGTTTGTGTGGGTGTGTCTCAGCGTGTCTGTGAGTGTATGTATGTGTGCGCGTGTGTTACAATTATGCAATTATGCGTCGTTCCGACAAAGCTGTATGTGACATCTGAAGTTGCATTCGCGTGTAGAAGAAACAAAAAAAATCACATCCAACGATAGATAACAAGTCAGACGAACACGCGTATCTGGCAATTCCAAATTGAACACAACTCACAACCAACTTCATAACGATGCGACCATTAAGTGATTTAAATTAAAATTCAAAGATGTCGTACATACAATTACGCCAGTATATTACAGACCGGAAATATGTTTCATAAACGGCGGAAGTCACAATTCGATGTACTGTTCCAGTGTCGTTCGGCTTCACAAAAGGACGAAAAAAAAAATGGAAATAAGGTTAAGAATCGAAAGAAAGACCTCAATATATGTCAAGTGAATTATTCATTTCCATTTTTGTTCGTATTCCACTTATTTATCTAATAAAAGTTTATATCGACGTTGTTCGTAATAGAGCAAATCAAATATGCAGAATTTTGTTGTTCACATCATTGTATAAACTACACTCTCCATTGTCCTTTTGTTTTATATGTGTGCACATATATCTGCTTGTCTATCTATCTATCTATCTATCTATCTATCTATCTATCTATCTATCTATTATAACATAGGTATGTACATGCAAACATAGTCACTTACATATGTATATATATACAAGAATAAGGGCAGAGAATCGTCAATTAATAATAGAATTAATAATTAACAATTCTGCCAAGTAGTTCAGTATGAAAAAACCTTTATCGGTAAGACTATTTATCATTATAAATATACAGGGATTAGCAATTGAGTTGCTTCTCCAACATACTGAAAATTTAGAAATAGCAGTCAAAGAACTACTGATTCCAAACTACAAATTTTCTCTAAAGTGGATGGCGATATTTATGGCACACATAGAACAAAAAACCGGAGGGAAAAGCGTAAACAAGCCAAGCCTTTAGTTAATTGGATACGAATCGTTTCATGGTTA
>NC_068995.1:9406755-9411128 GCF_001194135.2 Octopus bimaculoides | reverse complement strand
TATCTATCTATCTATCTATTATAACATAGGTATGTACATGCAAACATAGTCACTTACATATGTATATATATAAATATATATGCATACATACACATATATACATGTGTATGTATAAATATATATATATGTGAATACACTTACTCACGCACACACAGACACAACACACACATGCACGAAACACGAATTCGATAGGCGGGGGGGGGGTGGCAAATACCATACACGATAATTTCTTGATTTATGGAAATTTCTTTTGTAGACAGCGATGGAAATCTAAAACTTAGTATTAATTCTTACCAACTGTGGATAATAAAGGTTGATGATTTCGAGAAATTAGGAATTTATCGCTTGAATTAACAAGGTTAAAAGAAAAAAAAATGACCCACAAAAACCAATAACAATCAAAAACAATCTCATATTCATTTCGGACGTGAGAGAAACCAGTAGATACATTTCAGTGGTTTCAATATTGAAGTAGAGCGCTCGTCAGCCAACAGATATGGATCTTTTAACTCTGGCATTTAAATCGACAATATCTGGTCGAAATAATCTATTAGTTTTATGTTCAAACTTCTCGTCACGTGTTAGGGGCAAACGACATTGAGATGGTCCAGCAAAGCCGATGTGCCTATGGAGTTTTCACTTTTCAGTGTAGTGCATTTGTATAACGCACAGCGAGATTGGGGAGCTTCAGCGTAGACCGGTCATGTAGCTCGGTGTTTTGAGTTAGATCCTATGTACTACGTTCTCTTCTCTGAGGATCCGACTGGGGCGACAACTCGAATTCATCGGCCACATACCATATGGTGATGGCGGATGAGGAAGTACCTCACAGAGATGGGGACGGACTGGGACACTACTCAGAGGGTAACTCGAGACGACCCGAGCAAATACTGGCAAATGTTTGATGCAGTGACACTGCAACGGCAGATGGCTCCCTCTCCCACCATAACTGACCTGACCAGAAGAACCCCGCCCTTGTTGATTCAATACCTATTAACTAGTGAAGTTGGACAGCTGATAATGATGTCATCATGAAGTTAATTTTGTACCGTTTTGTTTTAGAAAATATCATGATTTGAACCAAAGTTCTTGTGGTTTTCTGATGAAATGTTCGTCAATCTGAAAAATATAGAAGGGGTTTTTATTGCCGAACTTTGTATGTGACGAACATCAAAATTTGTAACGCTGTTATAAAGTGTATAAATGAATTAACAATAAACAGGAATATTGTTAAAGACAGAATTATGAAAATGGATGCTAACACAGAAAAATCAAACCGAAGAACGCTTAAATACCTGCTTTTTCCCCTTCCTCTTTATCTTGATGAGACTATCGATATTACGTCATCAACTTGATTAGCTATTATTGCACGATATTTTCACGGAGATTATATTCACGAGGAGCTGATTAAGTTTGAGAATTTGTCTTAAAACACGCCAGGGAAACACATAAGTGATAGTATTGTTAAAGTGTTTTGTGAAAGACAGCTTTATCAAAAATAGTTTCAGTTATGAGTGATCGTGCCTCTAAAAGCAGTTTTTCAAAAGCTGATGGTCATTTCTTTGTTTCTTTTTATTGTATCAAAACACCAGGAATGAAATGTGCACAAAATAGTCTTTAGGCGATTTCCATGATGAGATTAAAGTTGTGACAAAAATAGTCAATTTGATAGTTGCCAGTGTTTTGCATAAACAAGTGTTTCATTTACTCTTAAACGAAGTCGAAACAGTTTTGTTATGGTTTACTAATGTACAATAATGTAAGCTGGTTGATTCATGACCAAATACTTTGACGGTTTGTTGAATGCTTAAGTAAAATCAGACTACTTTTATGTATGGTTGTCCTAAGACGCTTTTAGCAGTAAACATCTTTTTCACGTTTTTTATTGCATCTGAATAAACTTCGTATCAAATTGTAAGGTTTTGGAAAAAATATATTGAAGTGACGTTTGGCTTGATCAAGAACCTTGGAGATAAACGGTATATTTCAATATGATTTAGCAAGTAAAAGTCTCAAAGACTTTCCAATAGCGAAGACATCTATTGAAGAAAATATATTAAAAAATCGTTTATAGTAGTTCAAGAACTCTGGCTATGTCGTTCTTTTCTAAATTTGTGCAATTCAGACAGATGGAGAATGCAATCGAAAAATCTTGATGAAGTAGATTTTAAAAACCTTAAAACTTGTGTTTGAATGGTTATACTTAAGAGGTCAGAAAGGAAGACAGTTAAATTCCAGCCCATCGCTATTTGCCAGCAAAAGCTCATCACAATCAGAGAAGATTTGAAAGTAATTGAATAATACGAACGTGTGCAAGGGATCTAGAATAAAATATTAAGATTGTGAATTTCTTGAGAGCGTGGTACTGAATTCTAGAAGATTTTAGTGCTTTTAAAATTCTAGCAAGCGCATTCTAAACATTTTCTCATCAACAAATTTAAGCGAAACATCATTCTCACCATTAAATGATATAAATAGGAAAAAATTGAAAAATCTCCCGGAGTGGGTGACAATTTGAGTGCTGCCAGCGTGTCATTAAAATATAAAATACACACGTAATATATCTCCCATAAAGCAGCTGTCTTTTCTACCACAGCAATAAAAATATCATTAAAGTTAATGCAACATTTTTAAAGTTTCATTTTATTTTCCTAGTTTTATAAGTATATTTAAAAATTTACCTCAAAATAGAATACGTGTAAGCATGTAAGTGAAGGGGAATTATTACAAAAACCTGGAATTAAGATACGCCATGGTGAAAAGGTTCGCCATCACTGTTAAAATGTAATCGGTAGAACGATATCACGCTAAAAACTGTATATACACTGAGTCATGTCAGTGAGCACTGCTATTTTTAATTTTTTTGCCTTACTTAAACTAGTATCAAAGAGGTTTGATATCATTTGATATCATTTGTAAGCCTTGTAAAAGAACCCGGAAATTTGGGCCTCCTTCTAAGCCGTTCACGATACATTTTACGTCAGGAAGATTTCAGCAGTCCCTCGTATGTACGTATGTATGTATGTATATGTATGTATATGTATGTATGTATGTATGTATGTATGTATGTATTTATAAACAGACACACGCGCGCACACACACACACACACACACACGCACACATACACCCCCCCCACACACACACATTTGTATATGAAATGTTAAAAATGTAAATTATGATACCTTTACAACTTCAGGCATTCAGACATTCATTGAAACCATTGAAACCAAATGAAATATTTCGTTTTATAATTGTTCTATTTCCATTTTGATGAATAATATAAAAAAAGTTTCATGGCCGCAGCTCTGAGCTGAAACTTTGAAATGAAATGAAATGAAACAGTGTTTCACCGTCTGAAAAATATCGATTTTCACGAAGCACAACAGGAATCTATTTTATTGCGTTGATGATTTGAATAATGTCTACACTCAATAGTTTAGGTAGTTTAATGCATAACAGTCAAACACTGACACACCATGACAATAATATAATAGTAAATGGTATGATTTGTGAATATTCAATATTCTATCGTCTGCGAAAATAGATGTTATGAGCTGTCGCTAAAGAAGAGGCTGCGGCTGTGAATAAAGAAATTGCCATGAGCTGTGAATATAAATGCTTTGAGTTGTAAATACAGAAAGTGAGATGAGCTGTGGACTTAGAAGATGTTATGTGCCATGAATTTATATATCTATGTAGATATGTATATAGTAATTAAATTTAGCAACCTTACAACTAAACTCCTGTTTCAGATGTTACATAACATTAACTTCAGAGGTCAAATATGATACCTGGTTTCTGAAATTTATGTGACGAAACATCCAAGCATCTGACTAACTGTAAGACCAACGACCATAATAAATGAATACATGCCTTTTATTTAAAACGCACAGAGCTCTTTGCTGAACTAGGATCTTCTTAACTGTTTGATCTGGAATATATACGCAACACAAATATACACATACAAACACACCACTGGATGTGAATTAGACGTTTAATATATATATTGCTCGAAGTCTAATCTACGATTGATTAGTGAATAAACGCACAAAATAAACTTCATGAATCTATATCGCATATAAAATATATTGCTATCAGATTGCAGTAGAAAAGGCTTAATCCTTGTGTCATTCAAATGATACAAACATAATATGTACGGAATATATTTATTCTAAACTTAGAATATTCGTATTCTAAACATACTTATTATCTGATATTATCACAGAAGCAGCTTATGATTATATTATTGACACCAATAGTTAAAACCGGTTACGTATCTACAATTTAAAGCGCCACAAAATTATATGTTATGCATAATATATGTATGTATATATATATATATATATATATATATATATATATATATATATAT
>NC_068995.1:9401779-9404228 GCF_001194135.2 Octopus bimaculoides | reverse complement strand
CCCCCCCCCCCATACACACATGTACTTATATATAGCACGGACAAAATCAAATATGTTTTCATGTCAGTCAAATGTAATTTCTTTATCTAGTGTTACATCGAATTTATCAAGCGGATATTTATATTTTGGCAAAAAGTGTTGGTCAAAAAAAGTTACGCAATACACAGGAGAACGTATGAAAGAATTATTTTCTCAAAGAGAAAATATATTCCGTTTCGTTCTAATATATATTTATATATTCTTGTGTTCTTCATATAACTAAACTGAAGTGGACAAGCTGTATTATGAACGACACTATACAGTCGCCAATTAAATGATTAAATCAGTTTATATAAGTTTAGATTATCTGACGAAAATGTTAATAAATATTAAAATATACAAAGAAATTTAAAATAAAGCGTTAGAAAAGCAAACTATAATATTTGCCTCATTATACAAACATAGATAGATACATACGTACATACATATATACATACAATATATAGATACATACGTACATATAGATATATCTGTAGGTCGTTTTCCAATCACATGATTCTGGTTTCAATCCAACTGCGTGACACCTAGGACCGACCAACGACTTGTGAGTGGATTTGGTAGACGGAAACTGAAAGAAGCCCGTCGTATATATGCATATATATATATATATGTGTATATATATTTAAGTGTGTGTCTTGTCCCTGTATTCGTCTCCACACCATCGCTTGACAACCGATTTCAGTGTGTTTACGTCCCCGTAACCTTAGCGGTTCGGAAAATGGCACCGACGGAATTAGTACTAGACTTACAAAGAATAAGTCCTGGGCTTGATTTCTTCGACTAAAGAAAAGAAGAAAAAAAAATACCTTTGAAGCAGTGCTCCAGCATGGACAAGCAAAAAGTGTAAAAAGAGAATATGTAGGAATAAATATCGCTAACCATTTTTTCCGTTGCAGTAACGGTTCTGTCTGTTCGCCTCCTTTTATACACGCACACACACACACATGTACCGAACACATTCCCAAGCGTTTCTCGTACTGAGAAAAACAGACGATAAAATAAAGCAAACACTTATACGCTAAACGTACATTCTTTTTAAGGAACTGTTCATAATTTAGATCATTGTTTGCCAAATATTTCCTGGCAAATCCATTAAATTTCTGTGTTTAATGTTTCGGTTGTTTCATTAAACCTCTAGTTTTATCATTAGGGTGTGTTTGTCTCTAAATTTTCTTTAATAGTTAAATTCTCTTGACATCTTCTACGCTCGCGTATATTTATATGTACGTATTTATTTGAACGTATCACAGTTTATATTTGTCTGTTTGTCTGTTTGTCTATCTTTCTATCTATCATCTACTTAGCTGTCTTTATGTATGTATGTATGTATGTATGTATGTATATATGTATGTATATATGTATTCATACATACATATATGTATATATATATATCTATATGTATATGCATACATATATGCTTGTCTATCTATCTATCTATCTATCTATCTATCTATCTATCTATCTATCTATCTATCTATCTATATATATATATGTATATATATATGTATGTATATATATATATATATGCATATATATATATATATATATATATATAAGCACGTATAGACGCCTTGGCGCTAATATACATATATGTGTATAATCACACATGTGCCATACAAATTATTGCTAGTCAGAGATTAGAAACCAAAGGTTTGCAATTAAAGCATGTTTTGACCAAATCAAACTAAATCAAAACTAATCGAAGACAAACAAACATATCGAGCAACACTGAAGTAATAATAATAATAATAATAATAAAATCCTCCCAAATCACAAAAACACAACGGACACAAACATAAAAATAGGCGAAAAATAACAACAAAAACCGCTAACAAAAACAACATGTGTAGAATGAAAAGCAATAAGAAATGGCTATAATTTATTGGCGACAAACGTATATGGTTTATGATGATCTGAACTAAGAGATAAAAAATAGTAACGAAACAAATTGTAAGAGAAAAGAAGACAAAGAACTATTTATTCTGATAACAAACGTGAAAAATTTGGACGAACAAGCAGAGAGTATAAAATAATGAACGGATATAAAAAGAAAGAGAGAAATAGGTTTGACAAACAAAAGTTTTGTTTACCAGTTTTCGTATGACGATAATTATATATTTTGATAAAGTAATTTAGAGACATGTTGATATGTATTCACAGAGAAAAGAGAATAATAACGAACGGTAGAGACGTTAGCTGGGATGAAAGATTACAACACACACACACAAACACACACAAGCACACACACATATATATGTATATGCACACACATATTACGCATAATATATATGTCTATGTATATAGTTATATACAATTTAAAAGTATAATTGTATGAATATATGAATATGTATTTATATATATATCCATATATATATATATATATATATATATATATATATATATATATATA
>NC_068995.1:9393480-9398368 GCF_001194135.2 Octopus bimaculoides | reverse complement strand
ATCTATCTATCTATCTCTCTATCTCTCTATCTATCTATCTATCTATCTATCTATCTATCTATCTATCTATCTATCTACCTATCTATCTATCTATCTATCTATCTATCTATCTATCTATCTATCTATCTATCTATCTATCTATCTATCTATCTGTCTCTCTGTTTATCTAGTCCCCTCTGTGTGCAGCCCTGTGTGGCTAATAAAAGAAAGTTATCTATCTATCTATCTATCTATCTATCTATCTATCTATCTATCTATCTATCTATCTATCTATCTGTCTGTCTGTCTGTCTGTCTGTCTGTCCGTCTGTCTGCCTGAAATAATGAAAAAAGGTCGAAATTGTTAAATATATTTGAGCATTTGAATATTATTTTGTAAAATAAAACAAGTTTTGTTTTTACATATAGAACATGAATATTTTAATAATAGTAATAATAATAATAATAATAATTTTTATTCTTATCTTATTTATCTATCTGTACACACACACACACACACACACACACACACATATATATATGTATATATATATATATATAAAAAATACAAGTTATAGAATAAAAACGTTAGGTTAACGACTCAACGGACCACACTCCCTCAATGACCACATATAAGAAATACAACATAATCCACCAAACATAAGGAATAAAAAGATATAAAAATAACGTAAAAAAAATAAAATAAATAAAAGAATAAGAAATATATAAGAAGTAAGATGCAAGATATAGAACATATAATATAAAATTTATACACAAATATATTATTTCAACCGATAACATACAAATAAATTAAGAATAATAAATTTGAGTTAAAGGTATAACATAATATACATAGATATCATTTTATAAAAGTGATGGCATAGAGAGTGTGACTAATATCAGGGAAGGGGAGGACAGAGTTGTGTAAGCGACAAATATGGGGTGGCAGTGGGATGATAACGTTAATACAGAGATACACAGGCGCGTACTTTCAACTTGTCTTTCTCGCTCGTGTCTCTTTCTCTCTGTTTCTGTCTGTCTGTCTGTTTCTGTCTCTGTTTCTCTCTCTCTGTAATACATACAAACAAACACACTCACAAATCTATAGACAAGTATTTGACAACGTTTAAACCGAAATTATCCGGAAATAACCAAGGTATTCCTTTTTTCCATTTATGAACTGACGATAAGGAGGTTATCTTCTGTTAAATACTTAGACTCAGATCACTTTTCTTTTCACGAAGACTACGTTTCACATCAACAGTGAAGGTGAAGTACCTTATTAATTTCGTTTTTATTATTTACAAAATTACAATCACTCATTCATCTGTCGCAAAGTTAGGAAGACAATTTTCTAAAGAGGAAATTGCTATCACTTAGTATCTTATTGTTGTAATTTTCCGTCATGTTCTGTTCACAAAACCATCTAAAGTTTAAACTGAAGATGAAGTCCCTTACTGAATTTATTGAAAAATATTCAACAATTACATTCATTTATGAATTTACCCCTATAATAATGTCATGGCTGATGGTAACTGTATGTTCAGAGCTGTGTCACTCTTCCTCAAAAACAACAGAAACTACCAAACTCTTCGGGAAGAGTCCGTACTATACACATGCAATAATTGGGAGTGTTTGCATTCTTCTATTCCTAAAAGTACTATGCAGGAATACCAGGCGTACACGAGTAGGGATATGGAGCATGCCATGGTAATGTTGAATTAGCTGCCATTATTGAATTGTACAATGTTGCCATTCAGGTTCATCATAAAAATGACGATGAAATTATTCTTCTTCTGTTCACCGTTTGTGGTCGAACAGTTACAGAAAGGATGATTTCAGTGTTATATTGACAACGGCCACTACGATGCTCTCTTTCCCATAAACAATCATGAACATAAGAGAAATGTAGAAGGAAATTAAATATCAGAAGACAGTAAAAGAGACAAGAAAAGAATGAGAATTCAAACACTTAATATGAAAATTGCAGAAGAAAGTAAAAGAAAAAAAAAACATCGGAAAGTTAGGTTGCAAAAAATGAGGGAATATGAGAGGAGGACAAGAGAACAAGATGGAGATAAAGATAGGGAAATAAGATAGCAGAGAAGGAAGGAAGATTATGGAAATAAAAAATGTACAAGAAAATAAAAAAAAAAGACAAAGAAATACGTTTGCAAAAATACGAGAAAACGGTAGAATAAATAGGAAAGAAGAGAGTGAAAATGACTGAAAAACACAACTAAAATGGAGAAAGCTTTCCAGAGAAAATCAGCAGAAAAAGTATGGACGATTCCAATGACAAGGTGTAACATTTAATTATGATCCTAATCATAATTATGCATCTGAAAAAATTGTCTCCCTGGGCTCTATGTACAAAACATGTGAAAAGTGTGGTGTTAGGAAGTGGGACAAGGAATCATTAGGCATGTGTTGTTGTTCTAAAGGTAAAGTCCATTTACCAATAATTCAGCCTCCAGAAATTATAAAGCATCTTCTTTAAGGTACCACTTCAAAATCAAAACATTTTCTTAAAAAATATTCGAGCATACAATTGTGCTTTTCAAATGACATCGTTTGGGGCAAAAAATATTAGGGAAAGTGGGTTTATGCCGACTTTTAAAGTGCAAGGACAAATTAATCACAAAATTGGATCGCTTAAGCCTTTACAGAATAAAGATCCACCGTTTTTACAAATATATTTTATAGGTGATGTTCAAAACGAAGCACAGTGTCGCAACAAGAATTGTCCAGGTACAAGATTAGAACTTATGTTTTAGCTGCAAGAAATGTTTCACGATAAAATTCGTATGTGAGAAGCTTCCAGTATACTTTAGAATATATTTCAACTGCGGACTTTCAAGTTGTCATCGATGCTGATAAAAGACCAGCTGGAGAATGTCCGACGATTCAATGTTCCTGAGTGAAATGAAGTCGCTTTTATTATGGTTATGAAACTCATCGTTCATATGATGCTTTGTAATATCCCTTGGTTTTTATTAACGGAGAAGATGGATACCACTTGGGGTATATCAAAAGTTGGCGGAACTATTTCCCCAAAAACCAAAGTGTACCCTGTATAGATTATGTCCATCGATTGATGATTCGAAGTAATTCGTTTAATCATCTTCACTATTGTTATGTATACTAAAATAGAGTCGGAGAGGTTGTACTACATAAAAATACACCAAGAAGAACTACGTTCAGAATCGTACGTGCATTTACGAGATGGCGTTAACAATGATATTACTGGGACAGGGTTTGGACAACTTTGTACATATATATATAGATATGTATATATATATATATATATATATATATATATATATATATACATACATACATACATATACATATATATATATATATATAAATATATACATATATATGTAGATAGATACATACATTCATACATAGGTACAAGTATATACATATATGTATATAAATAAATACATACATATACATATATATACGTGTGTGTGTATGTGTGAGTGTGTGCGTGCGTGCGTGTGTGTGTGTGTGTGTGTGTGTGTAAGGTAAAAACCTCTAAACATTGTTGTATTTTCAGCCATAAATAGATTTGAGTCCGTGGCACTCTTCTGTAGTTTTACCTCTGGAACTACTCTAATACATGTCAAAATTTTGTAAAACAATAAATGAGAAAGAAATACTCTCTCTCTCTCTCCCTCTCTGTCTCTCACACACACATAAATACACATCTACGGGTGTATATACATACACACACACGCACACTTATACAGACACAAACACACACATATACAGAAACACACTTGTAACGGAGTTTATTACACAAGATTAATCCTTTTAATATTTACAGTTTAATAAACCAACATTTTCCTTTCCATAAATTCTATAAATTATCTGAAAGGATTCTATAAATTGCCTAATGGTAAACCTATACACGTCCAAATATGTGAAAACTAATCAGAGACAAATCAAAAAGATGTTTAGCTGGTAATCTCTCCCTTTAGGAAAATATTTATCAATTGAGATATTATGCGGGATATTTACGCTAAATTGCTTAAATATTCGGTGTGATTAATTATTTAAGATATAAAGAAAATTGTTTTATATTTGTGTGATATTTACTCTATAATCGATATATTTCAGCTATTATTGCCGTTATTTTCTTGTATGTGAGTATTTGTGTATTTGTGTGCGTGTGGGAATTATCTAAATATTCATGGATTGTGGTTTAAGTTAAAGGTTTTAAATGCTTAGTTTTAAGCTTTTAACTTGGAGGGACAAAAATCAGGACGGAATAGGCTAATTTCTGCTTTGTATTTTATTGTTGTGCGAAAGTTCCAGCGCACATACGTACGCATATATGTATGTATATATGCATATATGCATGCATGTATGTATATATATGTATGCTTTTATATATGTATGTATGTATGTCCGTATGTATATATATATATGTATGGATGTATGTAGATATATATGTGTATATGCATAAATATATTGACACGCAAATGCACATACACACTCAAATAAACATATAGACACATATACATACACAAACATATACACGAACATAGCTATACACATGTAGACATACAGTTACATGCGTGTACATGCGTGCGCATAAAAACAGATACACAAATTGTCCTTCAAACATACCTATGCATTTATGTATTCAGATATATGTGAGCAACAGTGTGTGTTTATGTGTGTGTATGTGTGTGTATGTGTGTGTGCATGTGTGTGTATGTGTGTGTGTATGTGTGTATGGGTGCGTGTGTGTATACACGAATAGAAACGTGTATGTATGCACTTGTACATGAAATAAATATACACAAAAATTATACATATATAAATATATAAATGTATTAATGCACAAGTGGACAACTATACAAGTCATAGCTATATATATATATATATATATATAT
>NC_068995.1:9390945-9393338 GCF_001194135.2 Octopus bimaculoides | reverse complement strand
AAATCCGCAATCAGCAAATGAAAATACGAATATATTAAATAAATCAATATATGAAATGAAAAATACATTTAGATAATACGAAATATCAAAAATATATAGCAATATTATTTAACAATTACGAATTGGTTAAAAGTGAAGCAATTACATTAATGCAAGAAAAAAGTTATCTATCTATCTATCTATCTATCTATCTATCTATCTATCTATCTATCTATCTATCTATCTATCTATCATCTGTCTGTGTATCTATCTATCTATCTATCTATAAACGATAAAATTCGCAGAATAATTATTGTACAAAGGCTGAACGATTCCAAACAACAGTAAAGCATATAGAGATCTTGGTACATGAGGCTATACAAAAATTGGAATATAAGAATATGGTTATACTGAAATGCATAGACATTGAGTTATACATATAAAAAGCACATCTGATTCTCGGTGGTACTTATATCCAAGTGTGCATGAATGTGGAAGTCTTGTTACAGCAATGATCATGCTCATATACATTCATACATGCAGCGATATTGTACATACATACACGCATATAAACGTATATATATATATATATATATTATAGACGTGCATGATGTATATGTAAACTCATATACACATGCACATACGTATCTTTTTGTGGGTAAGTTTATACAATTACTCATGCATATATGCGTGTGTGTGTGTGCGCGTGTGTGCGTGTGTGTGCATGTGTGCGTGCGTGTGTATCTGAATATATGCATACATATTTGAATGCATATGTATATATATGTGTGTGTGTATGCGTAAGTATATATATATATATATTTTCATGTATGTGTGTGTGTATGTTTTTGTGGATGAATACATATATGCAAACATATGCAGGTTTGCGCATGAACACATCTAGAAGCGTATAAGATATAAAGCTTGCTTACGGCTTATGATCTGTAATAAACGCATTGAAAGCAAAAACATAGTTTTGCATCGTGTGGTGCAGAATGATGTGGTGCGAGCTGTCGATGTTAGGCAAACATATATTTTAGGACCTATAGAAGTATAAATGATATTATGTGTTTGTTTACCAGCAAGTCTTTGCGCTTATGTGTACAAACGGAGATAAGCTCCGATTTTATGTTGAAGTTTGAACAGAAATGGAAAAGATATAGTCATTTTCTCTGTACTACACCAGTTGTAGTAGCTGCTCTGCTTGAATTATTACACAAGTATTATACTTCTCACATGTGTTGTAGTTGGAGTTGCGTTAATTTTTTTTTTAGTGACCGTAGATATGAATGAGAAAAACTGTTATCTGGTCATTTGCTACGTTTGTTTAGCGATGTGAATAATAGTAGGATATGAACTTTAAGGGTCAATATCTTACATATATTTTCTTTTGTCAAAAAATTCCTCAGTAGCAAAGATTACAAATAAAATGTTATAATATATTACTATAGTAATATGGTTACCACGCAGGGCACAATGGGAAGTTGTAATACACATTCTCTACAAAGTGACAGTTTTAATGAAGAATTTCGGTCACGCAGAGTGGTTTACGGCCGGGATTCGTACGAGTTGATGTGTGTATGTGTTGCAAATACCACCAAGCTCGGAAATGAAAAACTCCGAGTAGCGATAAACTGAGACTTAACTTCTAATATGCGTTCCAATGCATACCTACCTACCTACATACATACATACATACATGTATGTCTACATGTGAATAAATGTATGCATGTATCTATCTACTTACCCGTATATAGATGTGTATATATATATATATATATATATATATATATATATATATATATATATATATATATATATATATATATATATATAAATATGTATATATATATTTACATGCTATCAATTAAACATGGTAGCAATTAAAATCTTTGTTACATCTTGAGTATATATACGCACACTCTTTGGTTCAAACATACACATATACATACATGTAACTCATTTCTGTACACGAATGTACACGACATATAGGTATGTATGTATGTACGCATGCATGCATTTATGTATATATATATTTATGTATATATAGCAATGTTAATTCTCTAAATGAAGTATTAACAGTAACTGCACGATAAAGTGTAGTATATTGCCACTTAAGTGTGGCTGACCCCTAGGGGTGGATGTTACTGTTGCTTTTAGCCCCAGGAGGACATCTCCTCCAGCTGGCTTATCGACACACGACTGTGTCCTGTTTGCCAAGGGAGTTATCCCTCTCACCTCGACCAGCAGCACGAACGTATCCGGATTTCAGGGTTATTTCCCTTCGTCGGCGTTCGACAGCTGATGACCTTGGTGAGAGAGACAAAAACCTGGCAAACCTTATATCTTCTTTTCCAGTGAGATTCTTCACTGATATTGAAAAGGTGAAAACAAGCAATGTTAATTCTCTAAAT
>NC_068995.1:9387063-9389209 GCF_001194135.2 Octopus bimaculoides | reverse complement strand
ATATGTCCACGTTTATATAAATATACATATACATATATACATATATGTGTATATCCATACATATATATATATATTTGTATATATTTACACACACACACACACACACACACACACACACACACATATATATATATATATATATTTATACACACACACATACACATATATATATATACATATGTATGTATATATATATCATACATGCATATATATCCTTGAACTCATATCTCAATTAATGATATTACTACGTTTAATACGTTCCACTTTTTATTCCGCCATTAGAGGAATGTAAAAATGTAGTTTTTAGGCATATAAATTCCTTTATTGAATAAAAAAAAAAGAAAAAGAAAACATACATTAATTTAAAAGGATGGAGGCGTATAATACCCTCACAAATACAGAAAAGAAAGTACTTAGAAAAAAATTATTCGTAATCCAATAAAAATAATCTACACACTTCATATAATTTATGCACAAAATGAAAAATACGAAACGGCGGAATAGAAATATGATGCTAATTGTTGTATTAGGGATATATTTTTATATAAGAAAATGCATTAAGGGTTGATGGCTTCTTATGGCCCTCTAAAATTTCGCTATAACAATTCTGCGCTCCATTAGCGATCTTTTAAAATTTATGTTGCATCATTCAAAATTTGGGTCGTTTTCCTAAAAAAAAAAATATCTGTGTAAAGCAGGTCTGGTTGTGTTTAGATGCCGGCTTGGCATTGTGGTTAAGAAACTCTATGTGCAGTTATATCGTTACAGGCTTAGCTTCACTGCAAAGCGGCTTGGATAATTTTTTTTCTTCCATAACTCCCATCTGAGCAATGCCTTGTGAATAAATTAATGAACTTGGTAGACGACAATTGCATGGATGATGCTTCTCTCTCTCTCTCACACACACACACACACACACACACACATATATAAGGTACAGTGTATATTAAGATGAACCCACTCATGGGATCTCTTACGTTAGAAAGAACTGCTAGGTTCTAGAACCACAAAATTAGGGATAACATCCCGAAAGGAATGAAATGAAAAATAAAAACGTTTAAGAATGATGAACAAAACACTCATATTTCCAGAGGCGAATTATTGAAACCGCAAAGAATTCCTTTCAACACGTCGCTATAATGCCCCGCTTCCTACTACTTCTGCTCGTGATCAGAGATGCACATATCGTCAGCCACTAAGGGGCATATTCAACTGGTTAAGGTCAAACAAGTGACAAGCCAATCTGTGGTATTGAGCAGAATATTTACTGTAGCCTATCTTTTATACAAACACAAAACAATATACATTATTATTATTATTATTATTATTATTATTATTATATTTGACTTTTACTTTGTATTTATACAGGTTTACTTCAAGTCTCACCCAGATACCTCAAGAAACAGCTTTTGACCCTCGTTAGCTGGCCAGGCGAAATGCTTAGCGGTATTTCGTCTGTTGCTATGTTCCGAGTTCAAATTCCACCGAGGTCAACTTTGCCTTTCATCCTTTCATCCTTTCGGGGTCGATTAAATAAGTACCAGTTACGCACTGGGGTCGATGTAATCGACTTAGTCCCTTTGTCTGTCCTTGTTTGTCCGCTCTGTGTTTAACTCCCCTTGTGGGCAATAAAGAATTAAATTATTATTATTATTATTATTATTATTATTATTATTATTATTATTATTATTATTATTATTATTATTCTTCTGATTATAGCTGTTTTGGCTATTTATTCTTGTCATTCTCATTACTGTTGCTAATTATTCAATAGGTACATATATTTAATCTTTCACGTCAAAAACATCACAGCTGGCAAATTTCACAGAATGTGGAACAATTTCTATTGTCTTCAGGTTTCAACAAGACACAGAACGAAATCACTGCAAAACATTGCCATGATTGCAACAGTGAAGAATCACCAGACATTTTCCCGACAAAGTTATACATAGACAAATATATGCAGACACACAATCGAAAACACACGTCTGTTTAACTATACAGAGACACTCAGCCCACCCCCACCAAACTATACACCCGCACAGTACGGTTCTCTCTCTCTTTTTGTCTTGCCCTTAATGTTTGTCCCTCTCTCTCTCGCACACACAAACGCACTCTCTCTCTCTCATATATATATATATATATA
>NC_068995.1:9383743-9386154 GCF_001194135.2 Octopus bimaculoides | reverse complement strand
TATATATATATATATATATATATATATATATTTATACACGACAGGCCTCTTTCAGTTTCTGTCTATCAAATTCACTCACAAGGCATTTGTCGACGTGAGATTATAGTAGATGACACTTTACCCAAGTTTCCACGCAGTGGGACTGAACCCGGGACCATGCGCATGAGAAGCAACCTTCTTCCCACACAGCCACACTTGCCTGTATATATTGGTAAACGAAAAATCGCATGAGCAGCAGCTTGTGTGAACAACAGATCTATTTCGCCCATTTTTAGCCCTTTTCAATGGCGTGCACTCGCACTCAATCTCATGCCTGTATGAGAATGAATCGCCTATCGTTATAAGAAACTGAATAAGACATTCAATGACGTTGCGTATAGCCGCCAGGTTGAAAAAAATCCAGTAAATGCAGTTGGTGCAGTATTAAGTGAAAACCGTCGTCTGTGACTCAATGCTTAATGTATTTAGAAAGTTGACAGTTTGGCAGAAAGGTATTACATATTATACGTAGTTAATTTAATTTAATACTGCTTCGATTGTGTAATCCTGTTACACACACACACACATCTATCTATCTATCTATCTATCTATCTATCTATCTATCTATCTATCTATCTATCTATGTACCTGTGTCTGTCTGCCAGTCTGCCTTTCTGCCTGCCTGTCTGTCTGCTTGCTTATCTGTTTGTCTGTTGTCTGTCTGCCCGTCTATCTGTCTGCCCGTCTATCTACCTCTCTGTTTATTTATCTATCACTATCTATCTGTATATATATATATGTCTAATTGTCTATCTATTTATATATCTATATATCTATATAACTGTCTTTGTCTCTCTCTTTCTATCGATTTATCCATCTAATTGTGTATGCATTTGTGTATGTTTAGGTTTATACGTTTATATATATATATATATTTATGTGTGTGTGTGTGTGTGTGTGTGTTTGTGTGTGTGTGTGTGTGTGTGTGTGTGTGTGTGTGTATAATTAAATCTAGTTTTGAACACTTGAACAGTGGAGGACATAATTTGAGACATGAATGATTCAATGAGTATTTACACATACTTTTCCAACAACGTTTTTATTCATTTTACTTTCTCGCCGTATCTGGTTTCCTGTGTCTTACACATACAATGCCATCCTTAAAAGTACACCGAGGTTAATACAGTGTAAAAACAACACGAAAAAAGAAAGGAAGAGAGAAAACGAAATGATAAAAGGAAACTCTGTAGAGCTGGTCCAGAAAATACCAAGAAGTCTGATGTATTTGTTTTAGAAAAAAAGAAAAAACATAACATAAAAAATATTTATTTGAAGATAATAGAATAGACAAACGAACGGACTTCAGGCTGACATGTATTTTATTAAGCTTTTTTTTTTATGGAAACAAGTGCAGCTAACTTTAGTAGTGTTCAAAGCAGCATGTGGCTGTTTCTCTTGTCTTGTGAAGTTACACTGGTATAAATGACAGCACAGTGATAATAATAGATAGATTGATTGATAGATAGATTGATGGATAGATAATATGAATGACAGAAATAAATTAGTTTAAAAGTTTACCTATTCTGTTTGTACAAGTGGTTATAAATGATGGCATCATTGTACAGCCGAACAATTCCCTGATACTGGAAACTACCACGCACCTATAAGTTAACAAGGAGGTTGCTTCACAGACATTCCACCAAATGGAAATGGTAACAAACAATTTAATCAAATCTCATGTTACTGCCTGCAAAAAATAAAAATAAAATAACAGAAATAACTAAAAAATTTTGACACAAGGTCAGCAGGTTAGGGGCTGGAGTTAAATCGATTACATCGACCCCAGTTCTTGGTTGGTACTTATGTTATCGACTCCCGAAAAGAATGAAAAGGAAAGTCGACCTCACCGTAATTTGAACTCAGAACGTAAAGACAAACGAAATGTTGCTAGGCATTTTGTCCGACGTGGTAACGACTTTGCCAAATGTCCAAATTAGGGAAAGGGTATGTTTCGAAAGTTATCAAGGCCTTGGGGTCCATGTAGAACCCTTACCTTACTTTGTTGTGGGTCCTCGACAGTCAACGCCTGTTCGACATGTGGTCAGTGCTTGCACGACTTTAAAGACAAGACATATACTTCCAGGCGTTGATAATGTGATAAAGATGATGATGATGATGATGATATTGATGATGATGCAGATGATGATGATGACGACGATGATGATGATGATGATGATGATGATGATGATGATGATGATGATCGTGATGATGATGATGAATATAATGATGCGATGGTGATTATGGTAGTGGTGCCGATGATGATGCATCATTGTCACGAACACGATGTTAGCAATACTGATGCGGATTTTAGTAATTATGATGCAATGGTACCGGTAGCGATGGCGGTAATGGTGGTAATGGTAAAGATGATG
>NC_068995.1:9380887-9383247 GCF_001194135.2 Octopus bimaculoides | reverse complement strand
TTATTATTATTATTATTATTATTATTATTATTATTATTATTATTATTATTATTATTATCATCATCATCATCTTCATCATCATCATCATCATCATTATTATTGTTATTATTATTATTATTGTTATTATTACTATTATTATCATTATCATTAATATTATTATTATTATTATTGTTGTTGTTATTATTATTATTATTATTATTATTATTATTATTATTATTATTATTATTATTACGAAAGCGGCGCCGACGTAGGCAGTAATGTGGCAGAGATAAGTATGTTAATGGTTAAAGCGACAAGAAACGAAGCCGAAATGTATGACAACATAAAATATATGACATTATAAAATATATACGTCATTAATACAACGTGGCTGTACAGGCGAGATTACATCAATCGTAAACACACACAGACACAGAAACACATACGCATATACACACACAGAGTGATAACGATATAATCACTGCAACAGGTGTTGTATCATTGGGTATCGTTATGCAGTCTTACTGAAACAGAAGTCACAAAGAATGATTTGTTAAACACGTTCTTTTCATCGTTGTGCAACGCCTGGCTGGTCAATTCTGATCGCTTAGATCTGTGAACAACGACGTTCCGTCCGTGACCATCCATCCGTTATCATAAATGCAAAGAAATCGCCACCATCGTCTTCGATTTCGTCTTTTCTAACGCGGTGAAGTGGGATTGGTTTTGAGAGAGATTTGGCTGCTATTTGCGCAGGTCAAATTTGCTGTGTGTAAATGTGTGTCCATGTGTGTGTGGTGGATGGTGGATTAGTTTTACTTTATTATCTTTTTATTGTTGCTTTTGTTCATGTCGATGATGGAGATGATGATGATGATGATGATGATGATGATGATGATGATGATGATGATGATGATGATGATGACCATGAGGATGATGATGACCATGAGGATGATGATGAATTTGATACTGTTGTCACTTTTCTTGGCTAGAATTGTTTGCGTTGTTGTTGTGGTGGTTGCAGTTCTCGAAGGCAACCAATGCTGTGAAACAACACAAGCACTGACTATATATTTTAGCTTTGATCACAGAAACCCTTGGTAAATGTTTTTTGATCAATGATCGAACATTTTTCAGCTCTGATCAAAGAGAGCAATAGTTTAATGCATTTTGCAGTCTTGAACCAAGGAATTAATGGTCAAAGATATTAAATCTCTGATTAAAATTCTTCAGGTCTGTTCTCAAAGATACCTACAATCAAAGATCACTCAGCTCTGATCAAAGATCGTTCACTTCTTACCAAAAAACTATGAACAAAACTTCTTTGTCTGATTAAATATGTCCAAATCTGAGATCCCTTCATTCAAAGATCTTTCAGCTCTGATCAAAGATTTTTCAGGTTTGATCAAAGATCTTTCAGGTCTGATCAAAGATCATTCATCTCAGATCAAAGATATTTGAGGGCTGATTAAAAATCTTCCAGTTCTGATCAAAGATCTTCGAGGGCTGATCAAACATCTTTCCACTCTGATCAAAGATCATTGAGGCCTGATCTTTCAGATATTTCAGTTCTTTCCCGAGACCTCAGACCAAAGATTTTGACCTCTGATCAAAGATGTCTACGATCAAAAATACTCCCGGTTTTAATCAAAGAGGCCAACTATCAAAGATTGTTTCAGTCCTGATCAAAGTGTCTTTTCTTTTATTCTTTTATTCTTCTACTTGTTTCGTTTGTTTGACTGTGGTCGACTCCGATGAAAGAAATATATGATCAAAAATTTTTAGGCCCAAATGAAATAAACCAATGATGGAAGATTTCTCAACACGCTTCAAAGAAACCGATGATTAAAGATTTTGAAACCCTGATAAAAAGAAACAACAAAAACTTAAGATCAAAAGTTAATCAGTTCTGATCAAAGGGGCCTATGATAAAAGACATTCCAACATTAAAACCAGAAAACCTTGGAACAATTTGGTCCTGATCCAAACGGCTTATAATCAAAGAAATTTTAGCTCTGACCAAGGATGAGCCTGGAGTTGATAGGGAACAGGGACCACCATATTCTTCAAGTGTAAGGGAACGTGTATTCTTCAAAAGTTGGGGGAGCGAGCGAATAATATAATTACTATTGACAGACTTTCAGACTACGAAAACTATAAGTGGTCGAATATTCGTGCATGGATTTACACATAAGACGTTCAGACGGCAGTTACGTGTCGGGTGATGCAGTCGGTCAGAACGCGCACGGATTGACGTTGATGATGTAACTCTGACTGAATTATGAAACAGCTGTAACCACTACAGAAACATCGAAACTCTTTGTGCCTCACGTTTCCTTGCTGTTTTTGCATATATATATATATATATATATATATATATA
>NC_068995.1:9378321-9380877 GCF_001194135.2 Octopus bimaculoides | reverse complement strand
TATATATTTACACACAGGCACACACACAAACACAAACAAACATAGATATTCATCTACATCCATCAATTTATCTATCTATCTATCTATCTATCTATCTATCTATCTATCTATCTATCTATCTATCTATCTATCTATCCATATAAACTTGTTCCTATCATGCATCAGCAATTAAATAGCAGATATATTCGAACCTTTAACCTCGAACCAGACACCAAAAACCGGCATAAGATTAACTACAACCTATAGTAAAAAAAAATGTCGCCTCTATATTATTATTGTGATCATCATTATTATTATCATTATCATTATTATTATTATTATTATTATTATTATTATTATTATTATTATTATTATTATTATTATTATTATTATGTTATTTATTTTATTTTCTGGAGCATTTTTTTTATATTAAGAACAAAAAAAAAAGAAATAAAGTTATAAAATAGGAAAAAAAATAATAAATGGATCATAACTGTCATGATTAAATGTAAATAATATTAAAAATAGATAGTGGAAACTTTGAAGGAAAGAAAACGGCAGACATTGTTTCTCTCTGTCGTTCTGTTTTCTCTTCCTATTCTTACTCTGTCCAACTCCCCTTCTTCTCTTTCTCTTTCTCTTTCTCACCCTGACTCTACCTTTCTCTCCCTGACTCTACCTTTCTTTACCTCACTTTACCTTTCTCTCTTTCTACCAATATTGTCCTCATTTTTTCACTCTCGTTCCATCGTTTTCTTTCATTTTTTTAACTCTATTTTCTCCCTCTCCATCTCTTTCCTTGCCAAGTCTCTCCTTCTCTAGTTCTTTCTTAGCCCACACATTCATAAATATATTACACAAATACACACTCACACATATGTTACTTCTCCGTACTTTTCGTCCCCCTCAATTTACCACTCTCTCTAATTCACTCTTCTTACTCTGTGTCTCTCACATTTCCTTTCTCTTTCGTTCATTTTCAATCTCTCCATCTTTCACATTCTCTACTTCTCCCATACTTTGTCTATGCCTCATGTTTCGACACTCATGTCTCTCTCTCTTTCTCTCTCTCGCTCTCTCTCTCTTTCTTTCTTTCTTTCTTTCTTTCTCTCTCACTCTCTTACTCTCCCTCACTCGACCTCATCCCCTGCCACTCCTGCTTGCTTCCCTCTCTCTTTCGCTCTTTTAATTTTCTCTATAGCTCTCTTTCACACTCAGTCCATCTCTTACTCAATCTCTCTCTCTCACTTTCTCTCGCTCTCACTTTCTTTCTCTCTCACTCTCTCATTCTTTCCTTTATTCTCTCCAGTGTCTCCAATTCTCTTTCTCACTCCCTGTCTCTCACTCTCTGATTCGCTTACCTCTCTCTTCCTCATTCTGTCTCTCCTCTGTCTTTCCCTCTCTCATGCTCCTTCTAACTCTCTTTTTCTCTCTCCCTCGCATTCGTTCTCTCGCTCCCTCTAATTCTCTCTCTCTCTTTCTGTCGATCTGTCTCTCCTGTCTTTCACTTTCTCATGCTCCTTCTCACTCTTTTCTTCACTCTCTCTCTTTTCTCACTCTCTTTTCTGTCTGTCTGTCTCTGTCAGTCTCTCTCTCTCTCGTTCTGTCTGTTTCTCTCTTCTGTCTCTACACCTCATTCCAACACCCTGTATATTCATTCTTTATTTCACACTGCATCTCTCTCAGTCTTTATTTCCCGTCCCTCTCACTCTTTTTTATAAACCTCTATCTACCTCTCTCAACCTCTCTGCCTCTCTCTCACACTCTCCCCTTTTCTTTAAATTCTTATTTATTGCTATCTGATTCATCTTCTCTCTCTATTACTCCTACTCTCTCTTCCTCTCCACTGATCAACCTAACACTCTATACATCGTTTTCTGTCTCTTTCTTCATCTCTCAGCCTTTCCTCTAACCCTCAATCTACGGCTCTCTCTCCCTCTCACACTTTCTCTCTAACGCTCATTATAACATCCTATCTATCATTCTCTTTTCCATACTCTAACTCCATCAATATCTCTCACTCACATTTACACACTCTCTGGTCTTAACTCCCTTCTCCTCTCCTTTATTTTCTCTCTCTTTTATGTGTCTCTCAGACTCCGTCTCATTCAATATCTCTCTCCAAATAATCATTAATTTAATGTCTTTCACATAGAAAACAAAAATGAAGCAAAAACTAAAAAAACTGAAAACGAAAATCTGAATCTACACCCTCCCTACTGTAATAGAACAGACAAAAGGCTTACTGGGGTTTAGAAAGTAATCATTAATGAATACAAACTTGATAATATCGTACTGTGTTACAATACGTTGCTTTGTTCGACCAAAAACCCAATAGTCAATAAGAGTGTAAGATGAAAAGCAAGGCTAAAATCTTTTTGTCAAATTTTATGGCATATTAAGGAGATTATGAAAAAATAAATAGAAATGAATATAGAAAAGAAGAAAAAAAATGAAGTAAATAAGAGGAATAATGATGACGGCAGTAATAGTAATAACAATAGTGATAGTGATACTGCTACTACTACTACTACTACTACTACTACTACTACTACTACTACTACTACTGCTGCTGCT
>NC_068995.1:9373852-9377881 GCF_001194135.2 Octopus bimaculoides | reverse complement strand
CTGCTGCTGCTACTACTACTACTACTACTACTACTACAACTGCTACTACTACTGCTGCTGCTGCTGCTGCTGCTACTAC
The DNA here is from genome assembly GCF_001194135.2 of Octopus bimaculoides. NCBI lineage: Eukaryota > Metazoa > Mollusca > Cephalopoda > Octopoda > Octopodidae > Octopus > Octopus bimaculoides. Next base: position 9,377,802 of record NC_068995.1, on the reverse strand, counting down.
TACTACTACTACTACTACTACTACTACTACTAGAGCTAATAGTAATAGCAAGGACTGTAACATATATAATGATGACGACGACAAATGCCAATGACGCCGCTGCCGACGATGGTGATGGTGATGTGGATAGTGATGACGACGACGACGCTGCTGCTGCTGCTGCTGCTGCTGCTGCTGATGATGATGATGATGATGATGACGACGACGACGACGATGTCTGATATCGATGATGATGATGATGATGATGATGTGGATGATGATGATATGGATGATGATGTGTGATGTCGATGATGATGATGATAACGGTGATGATGATGACGGTGATGACGATGACGGTGGTGATGGTAGTGGCGTTGGTGATAACGACGACGATGATGTTGATGATCATGATGACAACAATAGCAACAATGACGACCACAACAACGAACGCAACAACTACAATAGCAGCAGCAGCAGCAGCAACAACAATAAACACAACAACCAGACTAATGATAATAATAATAATAATAATAATAATAATAATAATAATAATCATGATGCTGGTGATGTAATTTCACGATGACAATGATGCTGACGATGTTGATGATGATGGAGGTGGTGATAATGCCAATGATGATGACAGCGACGATAATAATAATAATAATAATAATAATAATAATAATAATAATAATAATAATAATAATAATACTGATAATAATAATAATGCTTTATTCATTCTGCATTATTAACATTATTTTTATATGATATTTTGTTATTCTTTATTGATAATACTGTATGTTTTTTTTCCTTCATTTTCCCTTCTTCATCTTTACAATAATGATGATAATAAAATAATATTAATAATAAACTGCCATTGATTAAAAATTACAATAACAATAAAAATACCATGAATGAAGTTTATTATTATTAATAATATTATTAATAACGCAAGAAAAAATACTACGAAAATATACATACATTTACACATACATGCATAAATACATATATTCATAACTAGACACTCACCCATACACGTGTATATATGTAAATATTTGTATGAATGTGAGTGCGTATATGTGTGTGTCTTCGCGCTTGTGTTTGTTCCGTCAACAGCTGAAAACCGCTGTTGGTTTGCATACGTTCCTATAACTTAGTGGTTTCTAGTCTTTTACTCCTTTACTTGTTCCAGTCATTTGAAATGCGGCCATGCTGGAGCAGCACCTTTAGTTGAGCAAATCGCTCCCCCCCCGCCCCAGGACTTATTCTTTGTAAGCCTAGTACTTATTCTATCTCTTGCCGAACCGCTAAGTTACGGGGACGTAATTTTAACTCAGAACGTAGCAGCAGACGAAATACCACTAAGCATTTCGCCCAGCGTGCTTACGATTTTGCCAGATCGTCGCCTTGAAATAATAATAATAATAATAATAATAATAATAATAATAATAATAGTAATAATAATAATAATAATGTAGCTATGTCAGGAGATTAACGTATCATCATGAAAGAAGCAGAAAAGGTTGATAAATATGGTGACCTGAGAATTAAGATGGCTAAGATGTGGCAGCTACGAGAGTCAAAGATAAAGGTTATCTCTATTGTCATCGGAGCATTGGGTTCAATACTACCCAATCTGTAAAAACATCTGAAAACCTTAGAAATACCCTACAATCTAGATGTATGGCACATGTGGGCATTACTTGGAACTGCACGCATATTGCGTAAAGTACTGTCTGTCTGAGGTCCTTGTTCTGACTTGACAAACAGTACAAACCACCTATAAATACATACAATATCTTCAATGAACAACCTCACAATATTGGATACCGTGCGATGCTTATAATAATAAAAATGATAATAATAATAATAATAATAATGCCCGGATGCAGTATCAGGCAATAGCTCTCATGGCTTCTGATCTTAATTCATAGGGAGTGTTATCATGTACATTGTTTTGTCTTGGTATAAAAAGATGGCCTACAGCAAATATTCTGCTTAATACCACAGATTTGCTTGTCAGTTGTTTGACCTTAACCAGTTGAGCGTGTCCCTTGGTGGCTGTTGATATGTGCATCTCTGATCGTGAGCAGAAGTAGTGGGGGAGCATCATAGCCATGTTGGGAGGAATTCTTTGGGGTTTGAATAATTCACCTTTGGAAACAAGGGTGTTTCGATCAACATCTTTAAACAACCTTTATTCAGGGACCTTTTGAGCGGGATGGACTACTCGACCTGAAGAAAATTATAACTGGGCCCCACCTGCGAGGTCATGCACTGTTTATCTTGATATGAGACCACCATGTCGCGCACATTTGGTTGTGATGCATGTGCCTGGTCTACCCTTATCAGACGGGTAGTCATGATGGGTATAATGGGCTTCGTATATTTTACCCCAGTGTCACTTTGATGGCATGTAATAATAATAATAATAATAATAATAATAATAATAATAATAATAATAATAATGATGATGATGATGATGATGATGATGATGATGATAATAATAATAATAATGATAATGATAATGATAAAAATAATAACAATGATTTCAAATTTTTGACACAAAGGCTGTTTGTAGGAGGGGATTAAGTCGATTACATTAACCCCAGTCTGTAACTGGTACTTATTTTATCGATCTCGAAAAGATGGAAGTCAAAGTCGACCGCTGCAGCATTGAAAGCCATACGTTATCGACAGTCGAAATGCCGTTAAAGTATTCTACCTGGTGCGGTAATGACTGAGTATGATCGCCACAATAGTAGTAGTAGTAGTAGTTGTTTTTGTTGTTGTTGTTGTTTCTTACACAGGCACAAGGCCAGAAATTCGGGGTAAGGAGAGGAGGTCATCAATTATATCGACTTTGTAGTAGACTGGTAATTTATTTTATCAATACCGGAAGTTTTAATGGCAAACTTGACCTCGCCGAAAACAGTAATGTTAACAGACTTACACATACACACACTCACCCACACACACGCGCTCGCATATATATATATATATATATATATATATATATATATACATGCATACATATATGTGCATATGTATATATGTATATATGTATATGTGTGTATATACATACGTATATATATGCATATAGATATGTATATATATATGCATATATATATATATATAAATATATATTATATATTATGTATATATATTATATATTATGTATATAGATATATATTTATATAAACCAGCATACGTATATATACGTGTCTATATAATTATGTACACGCATACACGTATGCATAATTATATACACATACGCAAACGCACACACACACTCACACACATATATATATATATACACACACTATTGCTGCCTGCCTGCTACTATGGTAGTCCCAACAATCATCACCACCATAATACGACCACGACCACGACCACCATCGCAAACACTATCACCACCACCACCACCACCACCACCACAATTACTGTTACTACTACCACCACCCCACCACTACTACTACTACTACTACTACTACTACTGCTGCTGCTGCTGCTGTTACTACTACTACTACTACTACTACTACTACTAATAATAATAATAATAATAATCATAATAATAATAATGATAATCGTGTTGATGGTATTAATATTAATGACGACGATGATGATGATAATGTTGATAATAATAATAACTACATTACGAAAATCTACAATAACAACAACATCAGCATTAATAGCAACGACCACATTAATGTTAGATTGTATACAATAGTCATACAATGGGGAGAGATTATGAGATTGGTGTGTAAATATAGAGTAGAATGGTACACAGTTTTAATATAAACACACTGGTGTATCTATATATATATATGTATATATATATATGTATATATATATGTATATATATATATGTATATATATGTATATATGTATAAATATATAAGTATATACATATATATATATGTATAAATATATATGTATATATATCTATCTATCTATATATATATATATATATA
>NC_068995.1:9369595-9373032 GCF_001194135.2 Octopus bimaculoides | reverse complement strand
ATACACATAGACTCACACTCACGTAAATTCACGCTCACACACGCGCACACACGCTCACACACGCTCACACATGTGCACAGACACACACGCGCACAGACACACGCGCGCACACGTATATGGTTAAGACATGTGGCCTCAGGTTAGCATGTCGGGCTCTTGATCAGAAGGCTGTAAGTTCCAAATCAGGACCAAGCATTACGTTGGATTGTTGTTCAGCGTTGCATATTCATTGACGACGTTCCAATGTACTGCTGTTGCAGTCATTTTTCCTTTTAGATGGTGCATTATCGATGTTCCCATGACTCAAGTGTCAGTGGAACTTAAAAACAATTTTGGGAAAAGTGCTACATGCTACCTGGATATATACATTTGCAAGGTCTGGCAGTGCTCAGTTTATACACGCACACACATATCCACTCATGCACACATTGTATAACGTACTGTTTGAGACTTTTGTTGTGACATGAGAGACAGTACAAACCCTTGGTACACACAGTATCTTTAATCAACAACATTACCATATTGGATACTGTGCGATGCTCTACATAATACTACTTTGCCATTCATCCTTTCAGGAATCGATTAATTAAGTACCAGTGAAACACTGGGGTCGATGTAATCGACTAGTCCTCTTTCCCCAAATTTTGTAGAAAGGATCATCATCATCATCATCATCATCATCATCATCATCATCATCATCATCATCATCATTATTATTATTATTATTATTATTATTATTATTATTCATTAGTCTTCTTTTTATCACGTGCTTTCACTGCACTACCGATCGCAGCCCTGTATGCCTTGGGTGTGTGTTGTAGTTTGTTGCGATGCTCTTATATTTACTGTATTGAAAGTGAATTACGTAGGATGTGTGCCCTGCCTAGTAGTGCTATTTTCTGTATGTTATATATACTTGTAAGTCCTGGTATTTTTGTTATGTATCTATCTGAACTTTATTTTATCATACTTAAGTGTTTCTGTTTTTAGGCTCCGCATTCGAGTTACCTCTATATCCAGGTCTTTATATCTTGAAAGTTTCTCCGTTTCTTTTAGAGAAACATTGTCATCTGTTGGTATTAAAACATCTATTAGAAAGCATTTGTTCTTTCTTGGTGATCTCTGACAACTATATCCGACTTATTAGCCTTAATTTCTTTATCCGTGTGCATTGACATATCCCAGATTATGTGTGCTTTCAATCTTTTGTGTCCTTTTCAGGGGTGTGCCTAAACCATCTTTTTTCTGTTGTCATTCCATAGTGTCGGCATAGCTTCCAGTGTATATAGGTCCCAACTCTGTCGTGTCTATGAATGTACTCCTTCTTAGCCAGGACTGGGCAGCCAGAGACAATATGAGTTATTACTTCTTCTCCACCACCACATATTCTGTAGTTATTTGTATTTCTTTTCGTTATGTGTTTTTTGTGATTTCTGTTGTATCGTATGTAGTTCATTGATTCCCAAGTACTACTACTACTACTACTACTACTACTACTACTACTACTACTACTACTACTATTATTATAATTATTATTATTGTTGTTGTTGTTATTAAGGCGGCGAGTTGGCAGAATAGTTCGCACTATTTCGTTTGTCCTCATGTTCTGAGTTGGGGTCGACTTTGCCTTTCATCCTTTCGGGGGTCGATGAATTAAGTACCAGTAAGACATTGAGGTCGATTTAATCGACTCATCCCTTCCACAACAAATGACTGCCCTTGTAGAAGAATTTTGAAACCATTATTATTATTATTATTATTATTATTATTATTATTATTATTATTATTATTATTATTATTATTATTATTATTTATTATGATTATTACCCAGTGCATAATTCATATTGAATCATTAAATCAAAAAGGATCCTTTATTTAGTTTTTTTTTCTTTTTAAATTTAATGAATAAGTCAATGAAGGAATTATTATTGTTATACAATTAAATCAGTGATAATTATCATAAGTTAATGAACAAATAAAAACAAACAATTGAACCTTTAAATAATTAAACCAGGGATTTTTATAATTATAATTATCAATGCATAAATAATCACATAAATAAATACATAACAATGAATAAATAAATAAATGAATAATGAATAAACAAATAAAAAATAGTGCATTGAAAACGGACAACCATGAATGCTGTGATTATTTAGGGAAAATGAAAGTCACTGAGCTTATAAATCATGAACACTTTCATGGGTTTTAAATTGATTATTAAGAGAAAAAAATAAAATAAATTCTTATTGTATAGAAAATTTTGGAAACAAATAAATCAGGAATAACGTTCAGTAGGTTAATAAATATTAATAATTAGTCAATTAAATGGAGAGAAAGAGAGTATAAAGAAAAAAAAGAATAGCATAACAATAATGATGATATTCCTTATGATACTACACATAATAATATAAAGTTGTGGAGTAGAATAAAGGATATGAAAAGGCCAAGATGAAATAAGGGAGCTGTGAGGAATACGTGAAAGGCTTTGTGAATAATATGACACTGAGAGAATATTAGTAGATAGGGTAGAGTTGGAGATAATTAGAAGACCATTACGGTGCCGCTGCCGTCGACTTGGGCGGGTTGGGATATATAATTAGTGTGAAAACTGGAATAATTAAATAATTAAAATGGCAAACGGAAAGAATAAAGTATATAGAAGAAAATTGCGGCATTTCTCAATGCTTGATTAAAGAAAAAAGATTGGTAAATAGTGTAGGAAAAGGAAGAGGTTGCTAATACACGTCTTTCATCTTTCATCTTTTCATCTGATTCACTCAATGGATTGCGGCCATGCTGGGGCATCAACTCGAAGGGCTTAGTCAAACGAATCGACATCAGTAGATATTTTTGAAGTCTGGTCCTTTATTCTGTGGGTCTCTTTTGATATAAACAAACCAACACCAGTTACCTGGTGCCGGCAGAAAACAAGCACTTTGAATTCCAACTGTTGGTCAGTTTGTCCCAAAGTTCTTATCTCGACGTAAATTTCACGAAGCGAATGTCATTTATCTCCCTCTTAATCTCTGACGTCATCTGACAAACGCCAAGAAAGATGGTGTGAATTAGTGAAGCTTTGCCTGCTTGAAATATACTTTGTTAATTTTACGTCGAGATAAGAACTTTGGGACAAACTGGCCAACAGTTGGAATTCAACTTAGGACTGGAATAATAGAATGATTGCATTACAGAATTAAATCTCATTCGTCCTTAACCTCTGATCAAACACCAACGCGGCATATAGTCTTTATAGATATGTTATAGTCATACCATTTAGCTCTCTCTAATTTTGGTCCGCAGACCTAATTAATCTTCTACAGAAGGTAACTTAAGAGTCCGCACGGAGAGCGGCTTTTAAGCGAGTGTTGAATAAAGATATAATTATCTGATCCTTCTGTATTTTCTTTTACCCAAAGCCAGGAAATTTTCAACCC
>NC_068995.1:9366150-9368003 GCF_001194135.2 Octopus bimaculoides | reverse complement strand
CTGTCCCACCACGACCACCACCACCGACACCATTATAACCGCTATCACCACTATCACAAACTACTTCATTGTCATAACCGCCGCCACCGTCGCCACGGCCACCATCACCACCACCACCACCACCACCGCCACCGCCACTACTCACGTCATCAACAGCACCTACATTACCACCACTATCACAACCACCACGATTACCATCACCACGACAACCACTACAACCACCATCACTACAACCAACCACAACACTACCTCCAGCACCGCGACTACCAGTACAACTACCACACCCACCAACTGCTACCTTTACACCAATATCATTCTTAATAGCGCCCATTGAGATTTGACCAGTGTAGCCTCCGCGTCGTATTCCAGCATTTAGCGAAGCAGTAGCCAAATCCTTCTCAAAGCGCCATGTTGTCACCTTAAATATGCAAAGAACATATTGGAGGATGTAGTTACTGATGTACAAAAAGATGGGATAGTCGTGGAGGGAGCGCTGTTGATCATAATTTATTATTTTTTAGGAATGTATTTGCGAATAAAGAACAACAAAAAAACAACGTATATTATTGTCCGATGTGACTGAAATTTCAGCTCGGGAGTCATTCCATTAACCTAGGTCTCCCTGAGTCAATTGGAATATTCCAGAATATGGTTAAGCCTCACTGGAGGTTCATATCAATATTCTAAGGCGGCGAACTAGCAGAAACGTTAGCACGCCGGGCGAAATGCATAGCAGTATTTCGTCTGCCTCCGCCGAGGTCGACTTAGCCTTTCATCCTTTCGGGGTCGATAAATTAAGTCCCAGTTACGCACTGGGGTCGATGTAATCGACTTACCCCTTTGTCTGTCCTTGTGTCCCCCCTCTATGATTAACCCCTTGTGGGCAATAAAGAAATAAGAAACGTTAGCACGTTGGGCGAAATGCTTGGCGGTATTTCGTCTACCTTTACGGAAAAATGTCGATACTGACGAACGTTCTGAGAGACCGCAATCAGCAGAACTGAGAAAAACATCGCAGATGTGCGTACAGCTATGAGGGGATATCGTTGAATCACCATCTGTGAGTTATCAGAGGATGTGCAGATTAGTTATCGTCCATTTGAGTCCATTATCACTGAAGATCTGGGTATGAGAGGCGTGTCTGCCAAATTTGTGCTAAAACTGCGTTCAGCTGACCAAAAAGCACTCGGATTTCAGTTGCTCAAGATCTGGATTGTGTCGAGAAGGATGAAAGATTTTCAAAAACTATTGGTAGGTCTCTGAGCAACTTTCATCAAGATTTTGGCAAAATTTGATGCAGATTCTCTGCTCAACTTTCTCCGTCATGGTCAATGCGACGATCACACGTTACACACGTTACTTCCAAGCACTGCTGTAGATAGCGGAAGTAAGCTAGAACATTAAAACCTAGTGCGCATGCACAGCAGAATTTAAGGTCAATCTGTGCTAAACAGCTTCATTCTGCGTGCTTTAGCTTCGTTACTATGAGAACAATCCGGATACTTACTGATCAGACCACATATACGACTTTAACAAAAGCATCATCACCAACGACTGTAATTATTCCTTTGCTAGCGTTGCAAGCCCAAAAGAAATATTGGACATCAGTCAAGAAACAGAGAAAGAAGTATGGGTGAGATTTATGACAACAAAAAGTGATTATTTATCCCAGAAATTTATATATTTATACAGAAAAGGTTGAGCAAGAAGCTGACATCCATTTTTAAGACCGTGAATTAGCCCAGGAGAGAAACAGTATTTGAAATATTACGTATGTCTCGGTAAGAGATTTTCGTAGTGGCGTTGAAATGTGGCTTGGACTATCGGTGCATGTGAAATGGCCTACAAAAAAA
>NC_068995.1:9356397-9361397 GCF_001194135.2 Octopus bimaculoides | reverse complement strand
AGTTACAATTCCATTTCATAACATCTTCTCTCAATATTTGAATTTTAATCAGTTGAAGGCAAATAACTATAATGGATTATGTTTGTGTGTGTGTGTGTATGTGTGTAAATATGCAAGTTTGGGTGCAAGTGTGCGCGAATATATGCGACTGCTTGCGTGTGTGTATTTTTGTGTATGATATATATATATATAGATACATAACTTGTTCGATGGCAAAGCCTTTTGTAAATATATCACTATATATACATGAATATGTACGTGACTGCGTACAAAAATGTGTGTGCATGTATATATATATATATATATATATATATATATATATATATGTGTGTTTGTGAGTTTGAGATTGTATACGTCTGTATCTCTATATCTATTTATATTTATACAGAAATGTTCATGCATATATATAAAAAACATGCGTATTGAATCATAAAGACACGTTTGCGCCCGTACGCATAATACATTATGCATGTAGTTATGTATGTATATATGTGCGTGTGTATCTCTATTCGTATGTGGGTATATATACGTATATATATACATACACACATATATATATATATAATTTGACGTCCCAAAAGTACAATATATACGTATACACATCCTCACATATCTAAATGCAGATATATATGTTTGTGTGTATGTATGTATATATCACACAAGTACAGGCTTATATACATCTGTGTGCTTGTAATCGCGTCCACATAGATATAAATTTATTAATTTTGAAGTAACAAAAGAAAATAATCATTACACCCGTAGCAACTGTGTATGAGAATGAAATTATGTGTATATACACATACATACATACATACATACATACATACATACATACATACATGCATACATACATACATGTCGATATATACACTTATAGACCAAGTTTCTACTACAGGAAGGTAGAGAACTTCGGCTGGCGTCCAAAGTTTCGTTAATGAAACATGTTTAACAAAGTATGGAAGCAAATGTATTCTACACAGTTGTACGGAAGACACACTAAAGGACCGTTCCTGTTTTTATTCCATAGACCTAGTACCCCATCCTTTTCGTTCATCCTCGTAGAACCCTTGCGTTTCATCAGCGAAATGCGCTTCGTTTCCCTTATTCTAGACAGATCCCATAGGTTAGCCTGAAACTTCCGCTTAAAACTATGGGCGCCTGCTCTTTCTTTCCTGATTTTGCCATTTCAAAAAATCAAACATTTATGCAATCTCATATCTCTCTGTCTGTCTATCTGTCTGTCTGTCTGTCTGTCTGTCTGTCTGTCTGTCTGTCTGTCTGTCTGCCTGTCTATCTATCTATCTATCTATCTATCTATCTATCTATCTATCTATCTATCTATCAGGTCATTAAGAATGAAATGTCCGATGTTATGCATCAAGTTTAACAGTCGTTAACTCTGTTTTATCCTGACAATTCTTTGTTATGGGGATAGAAACATATCCACACCAGTATATAAGCCTCTAGTTTGAATTATTCCAGTCTAATATTGAAAATAGAAGTTTGAAAATAAGAAATGCAATCTTATTTAAAATACATCTTATGAATATTACCCTGCTTTAATAACTGCGTCACCCCTCTCCTCCTGCATCAAAACTCATTAATTCTGAATCTTTTCTACTCGAGGCACAAGGCCCGAAATTTTGGGAGGAGTGGGCCAGTCAATTAGATCGACCTCAGTACGCAACTGGTACTTAATTTATCGACCCTGAAAGGATGAAAGGCAAAGTCGACCTCGGTGGAATTTGAACTCCGAACGTAAAGACAGAGTGAAAACCGCTAAGCATTTCGCCCTGAGTGCTAACGTTTCTCATTTTTTTACTGCCCACAAGGAGCTACACACAGAGGGGACAAACAACGACAGTCAAACGGATTATTAAGTCGATTATATCGACCCCAGTGTGTAACTGATACGTATTTAATCGACATCGAAAGGATGAAAGGCAAAGTCCTCCTCGGCGGAATTTGAACTCAGAACGTAAAGACAGACGAAATACCGCTAAGCATTTCGACCGGCGTGCTAACATTTCTACCAACTCGCCGCCTTCGCATTAATTCTGAATCAACAAAGGATCTCGTATGGCATAAAGTGCCATGTTGTGTATGGCAGCCCAAATCTACCTTTGCTCTCATTTTGTTGTCTTAAATAAACGAAAAGCACATTGCATGACAATAGTTCTGAGAATTAAAAAAAAAATGAAACAATGGTTTTTGAACATAATGGGACTCTTCGCTCAGAAAGAAGCTCATCTGGAACCGTGCAAAAGCTGTAATGACAACAACAATAACGGTAACAACATACACACATTAAATCTATTTCTCTTTAAGCGGATGCAACATATACCCTGCTAGTTTACCCGGCTGCTTCCCTCTTTCTCTCCCCCTAACTCACTCACTCACTCACTTACTCACTTACTATCTCTGTCAGCCTCCTCTCTCTCTATGCCTGTCACTCTCTTCTGTACACACACAGATACACATATACATACATGCAAACATATATTTCTCTCTCTCTCTCTCTAGCTATACACTCACACATACACACATGTATACACACACATACACACATGTATACACACACATACACGCATGTATACACACATACACACATGTATACACACATACACACGTGTATACACACATACACACATGTATACACACACATACACACATGTATAACACACATACACACATGTATACACACATACACACATGTATACACACATACGCACATGTATACACACATACACACATGTATACACACACATACACGCATGTATACACACACATACACGCATGTATACACACACATACACACATGTACACACACACATACACACATGTATACACACATACACACATGTATACACACACATACACACATGTATATACACACATACATGATATACTCAGTTCTAGTATTTGTATTTGATTCTCCCTAGAAACAAGACACATAAATACATTCATACATTCATACATACATACATACATATACATGCATACATAGATACATACATACAATCATGAAAATATTTGTATGCATATATATATATATATATACATATATATACATATACATACACACACACATTCACAGAAACACATATACACACACATATATATATATATACACGTATACACACACAAAACACACCCACGCACAAGCATAATGTATATATCTTTATATATACCCAGGTCTCTCTTTCTCTCTCTGTCTACATAGCCACAAACACACACACACACACATACACACACACACACACATATACATATATACATATATATATATATATACATATATACATATATATATATGCACACAGAGATATACATACCCCCAAACACACATACGCTTTTACGTATACACACAAATACACGCACACATACACACACACACACACACACACACACATATAACCTATCACCGCAATCGTTGTCCGCAGCCGGCGAAAGCCACACCCGCCTTTCTCTTTCATCTCCATCATTGTTAACGCATTACTATGCTAACTGCATTGCAGTTATTATACAGCGATTTATTCAGAATGTTTCGCCTTTAATCGTATAAGTTTACGCTCGGTCAATCGAACAGATTCCATGTTTGTTCAACACAGTATTCAGCCATTTTGAAAAAGCCAGTAGATAGTGCTTCTAAGTTATCCTGTCTGGTTTTATTATCTCTTGTCTTATGTATATATATAATAACTATACAACGTAAATCAATAATATGCTGTGTGTATGTGTGATAGTTAAGACCATTTATGTGCAGCTTTAATAATTAATTAATTAATTAATTTACTAATTAATTTTTAATGAGACAGCATATTTCAAAAGATACGTAACGTATACTTGTTAACGATTGCATCGCTGGGTTTTTACAGTCGGATTTTCAATAAGAAATCTAAGGCGTAGATCTTTGGTTCACTGCACTTTTAGACCTTGCATGGCCGTTACTCTTGTTGCTGGTGTTACATTTGCGGCTGTTGATGCTGTTACATCTGCTGCTGTTGTCGTTGCTGCTGCAGTTGCCGCTACTACTACTACTACTACTACTACTACTACTACTACTACTACTACTACCACAACCACCACAACCACTACTACTACTACTACCACCACCACCACAACCATCACCACCACCACCACTACTACTACTACTACCACCACCACCACACCACCACAAGAGGGGGTGCTGAAAAGTTCCTGGCTTTAGGTAAAAAAGTACGAGAGGATCAGTCAATTATGATTTTATTAGCCATATTCTACTGTCAAATTCACAAGGCATCGCTAGATTCAAGGCTACGGTAAAAAGACACCGCCCGCCCAAGGTGTTGCACAGTGGAACTTAACACAAAATCACATGGCTGCAAAGCCAGCTTCTTAACCATACAATCTGTTTTTTTTCTTTTCTTCTCCATATCTGCTTTTACTTGCCATTAAGCAGTGTCTGGATAATTTTTGCGGAAGCAATGCAAATATTTTCTGCACAGTATTCACTTCCCCTACTTTATGGAGGTGAAGATTTACATTTCAAACTATGCATTTAGAGTTTTTCTCAATGCTTCAAAGGTTCCTATAAAACTAGAGAGTATCCTGAGTTGCAAATGTCGTTGTTCCAGCACTCGAGGATTTTATCCTTTCAGTGGGTACAAGGTTCTACTTTCTCTTTCTTTCTTTCTTTCTTTCTTTCTTTCTTTCTTTCTTTCTTTTGAATTCTTACGTAACGGCTGGCGCCCTCGCCAGCCATGACGCGCGGCAATGAGGCTACCAGGCAAATATCGCCAACTTTTGAACTTTACTTGAGTACGATTCACCCTCCCATCATCTCTCTTTCTCTCTCTCTCTCGCTCCACACACACACACAAATATATATATAGTGAGTGACTATATTAATTATAGATGTTGTAAGATACTACTTAACTTTGACAGTTCCAGATAATAACAAATGTCATTTAGTAATTCAGTTGCAAATATTTGATTTCAAATATTCCCCGTGGTGATGT
>NC_068995.1:9352192-9356036 GCF_001194135.2 Octopus bimaculoides | reverse complement strand
TATATATATGCACACATCACATGTAATGTGTGTGTGTGTGTGCGTGAATAATGGTAGTGTCTTGTAACCAAAGAAAGACGGTTTCTGCAATTACTTGATAAAGAAACCTGCAGAGTTGGTTTGTTTATAGTGATCAAATGTTTGCGCTGAGCATAAGCCTTGCCCTCCAACGAATCAACGGTCTGTCATAGGTCAGATGTCGCCGTGATCGCAGAGCAATGTGAGGTGAAGTGTTTTATTCATTAAATCAATGCACCTTCCGTTTCGGCAATCGAAACTATTATCTCGTGATCATGAGGTCAACACCCTAACCACTAGATCAAGCGCCCTTACAAGTATTAATACTTATATACGTGAGAATAAATATGTATTTGTATACGTATGTACACACACACACACACACACACACACACACACACACACACACACACACACACACACACACGCATAAACTCAATCACTCAAATATCGATGAAGACATGAATACATATATACCGTATTTGGCGGCGAATAAGTCACTCATTTTTCATTATAAATGTATCAAAAAATTGCCCTGAGTACAATGCTGACTTATGGTGTATGGGATACTGAAAGTCATAAACTAGAGAGCAGCCAGTTGAACATTAGTCAGCTCAGTAAATGTTACTAATAGTAAAATATTGAAAATATACCAAACTGCCAGTCTTTTAGCAGAAACTTACGGAAGATTGCTGTGTTACATTTCAGTAACATTTTTAAAAATTAAGTAAACGATAGATTCTTCAAAAAAAAAAAAAATTGAATGGAATATTTACAAACTTTCATTCACCTGTCAGCTATTTACAATGAGTAGATGACAACAAAAACATAGCTGTGGTGTGCCAGCCTCGTTGCCTTCGACAATTACATAAAATATCGCTGCCAGACAGACATGCGAGTTATACAACTTCTACGACCAAAATATTAGCAACTGTACCAAAAATCTGATAAAGGTAAGATGCGGTACTAAACATGAAGTAGATTATTTACGATGGATTTATCGTTTCATATTTTATTTCAGTAAAGTTTCAGAATATTATATTTACAGAATTGTACATTTCCCCCTGCAAAACCATTTTAACATAATTTTCAGTAACTGTATTATAAAACATACTACAGATTGTCACAAAATACACATGCAAAGCAGGCATGTGTTAGGCGAGTGCGTTTTATATACAAGCAAATACAGAATACACACACATATATATAATATAAATTATATGTGTATATATATAATATAAATTATATGTGTATATATATATATATATATATATACATACATATGCATATATGGGTACAGGACGTCTCCAACTGTGTAAACAACATGAAATACGAAAACAAACGAGTTAAATACGCAAACAACGAGAGAAAAAGGAAAACGGGATAAGTAAACACACAGAACGACCTTTCATCAGTTGTCGGCTGTCTATCTACTCCTCATTTCGAGCATTCAACGACAATATGAGACTTCAAAGACAATTGTTCCCATAAATTCTAAAATAGAATTTAGGATTTATGGAGGGTTAAATTTGGGAACAAAAACAGGACAGTAGAGGCATACAAGGAAACCGAAGGAAAATAAACATGGAGGGTCGTCAGACCAGAACTAGAGGAATATAGTGTATGTTGAGAGAACTATTTTCTTTGAAAAGAAAAAGATAGAAGAGAGAGAAAGAAAACGTTCAATCCTTTGAATAATTTTCCTTGGCCTATCTTTAGGTTTCTTCTTATTATCCAGATTAATACTGGAGTGACTATGGACTACTTTATCTTTGATGCTACTGGATCAATTAATGTTTTGATTATTATTAGAGGGATTATATATTAACTTATCTTTGAAGAAAGTATTGGTTAGGGCCTTGTTATAGTAGTGGTAAGCTTTCTCGGAAATTTCTTTGGAAGAAGAGAGGTTAGACAACACGAAGAGTATCATTACACGTGGTCAATACCAAGGGTCTGAATCCAGTGGCAACTGTCACGACCCAGAGTCCTGTCCACTTGAACAATGATGTACGACCGTGGGCCCTTGAATCTCAAGCTATTGCAGTACACGTTCCTCACATTAGATGGAACAGTAAGGGGACGTCCAATTCAAGGTCTGGTATAACTCTCAATTCCAAAATTTTGTGCCAGCCCCTTCCAGTATCTTCCACGAATATATCACTGCATACCTATTCGCTCCAGGAGGTAGAGTCGTAGGTCTCTCAGTGTCTCCCAGTGTAGCTCAGTTGTTCCATCGATGCAATCTTCCACGTGTAGCATCGCTGAATCGCTTCATGTTCTGCTATTAATCCTACACTATAAGGTGACCACAAATGAGAGCAGTAGTGCAGGCGGCTGAGGACAAATATCCTCCATAAGACCAGCACAATTTCCTTGCCCTCTGTTCTGAAGGTTCTCAGAATCCACCCGGCCATTCGCCTGCACACAGCCACCATCTTAGTGATGTGCATGTGAAACGAGTCATCGTTGTTCATATCAATCACATCATATACACGATGGGGTTCTTCCGGTTTCTGTTTACCATTTCTACTCACAAGGCTTTGGTCGGGCCGGACACATGTTCAAGGTGCCACGTAGTGGGGCTGAGTCCAGAACCTTATGGTTCGAAAGCAAGCCTCTTACCACACGGTCACGTCTGTCGTTATGCATAATTATACTTATGTCTGGAATAAAATAGCTTAATTTAAGGTCTTCTAAAGAGGCGAAACATTCGCTAACTGAAGCGGCAAGAA
This sequence comes from Octopus bimaculoides, assembly GCF_001194135.2. Taxonomy (NCBI): domain Eukaryota; kingdom Metazoa; phylum Mollusca; class Cephalopoda; order Octopoda; family Octopodidae; genus Octopus; species Octopus bimaculoides. Next base: position 9,353,283 of record NC_068995.1, on the reverse strand, counting down.
CTTTTGAGTTGGAGGATTTTGTAAATATATATGAATGTATACATGCATGCATCAGTGTGTGTGTTCTTGTGGGTGTGTTGTGTGTATGTGAGTGTGTGTGTGTTTCTAAATATCTGTGCTTGTACATATGTATATATACACAGAAATGTGAATTTGTGTGTGTGTATATATATATATATATATATATATATATATATATATATATTTATATACAAAACTATACACGCATATCTATCTATCTATCTATCTATCTATCTATCTATCTATCTATCTATCTATCTATCTATCTATCTATCTATCTATATATATATATATATATATATACATATATGTAGACATATACATATACATATATATGTACATATTTCTTTGGAGCCTTTTTCAAAGAAAAGTGGTTTATAAACTATTAAATATGCGTGTTCAAATATTATACATACACACACACACACACACACAGAAACGCACACACACATATAAATATAAATATATATACATCTGTATGGGGGGTATGGGAGATGTATGTATCTTTATTTATATATGAAAATGTATTTTAAAATGTGAATTTAATTGAAAATGTTTCATATACATCGGTTTGTAATTGATAGGATTTGACGTTTATTTTATTGGCTAGTTTCTTTCAGCATATGAAAAAAAGACATTGAATCACGCACACGCATATTTGCTGATACGATATATATACATACACTCATACAACACGAACATACATACATACATACATACATACATACATATATATATATATATATATATATATATTTATCTATATTCACCCTGTAGGTTTTTATGATAAAATCTCTATGAAATATAATTGAATAGTGGTTAAGTTTTCATATCCGTCTATGTATACATATTATTTTCAATGTCTATATAGCTATGTAAGTTCATACACTGAGATATTTGCGTAACTACATACACACATACATACATATTTGCATACCCTACGCCACAGATATATATTGATAAACACATATATACACATATGCAGACGTCATAGAGATGTATGTAGTGATATATATGTGTATATATATATATATATATATATATATATATATATATATATATATATATAT
>NC_068995.1:9350881-9351965 GCF_001194135.2 Octopus bimaculoides | reverse complement strand
TATATATATATATATATACATGTATGTATGTATGTATGTATGTATGTATGTATATATATATATTATTGTTGTCTGATACTAATATGGGTATAATAACTTCATCCGATTTGGACAGAAGGCCATAAATCGTAAGGGAATAGAATCCATCGATTACTTCTCCTCCGCATGTGACTGGTATTTAATATTGTCTTCTCCATTTGTCAACTCCGCTAACTAACGACTTTTGCCAGTTTGCCGCCTTAATACTAACGATAATCCTTTCGAGGGATGAAATGCAAGGTCAACTCCTCACCTTCTTGGAAATTTTAGGTATAATTCTACTAATGTGTCCATCTGTTCTAATTTAATTAAATTCTATGCCTTTGTGCTGCTGAGGATTGCTCTGCATTTTAAATTGATGTAATAATTGCATTGTTCAATTAAATGGAGTTGCATGAAACGATCGCACTACATTACCTCTGGATATCCTTCTGGCTTATTTTGATTTTAATAACCTTATTTTAAAATTGTATGGACAATACCATACTAAATTCTGGTGCCTCAACTTAAGTACGATATTCATCTGAATCTAAATTTTTGTTGAACGTATCTATCTATCTATATGTAGTTATGTTATATTCCGTTAGAAACATGGTAGAGTACAGTATAAAGCTCGTCCACCTTCAGAATTTTCCAGTACTGTCGGTAGTATTATTATACCCGTCCTACAAACGTGCTCTCGCGGTAAACACCATGGGTCTATCAGCCACTATTAAATTCAACCACGATGAACAGAGAAGATGGCCTTGAAGTCGTTGATTTAAAATTAACGGAGATAACACTCGTATATCGCCTGAGGAAACACAACTATATCTCATTATGCAAACAAACAGTTGCATAATGAAATACCTGTATTCTTGGAGAAATACGTTGCCTCGAAACAATTCTACCGAATAATAAACAAACGTCCAACCATACTCCTTCTTCTTGACTGCCATTTCTTCAATCATATAAATATATATGTGTGCGTGTGTGTGTGTGTGTGTGTGTGTGTGTATGTATATATATATATGTATATATATATACATATATACATACATATATA
>NC_068995.1:9347725-9350807 GCF_001194135.2 Octopus bimaculoides | reverse complement strand
ATATATATATATATATATATATATATATAGGGAAGAAATGAAATAAGAATTATACATGCTTATACAGAAGACTCTAATTTGCCGTTCCCATAAATGCGTCACCCGGGGCGATATTTACCCTTGCTGTACTAGCAAGAGAAAAATTTAACTTAACTAAATTCTAAAATTATTAATAATATTAATGTCGACGATGATGATGATACTGATGATGATGATGATGATGATAACGATGATGATGATGAATTTAATGAAGATAATGAGGACGACGACAACAATGGTAATAATTATATACTGTTTATAATAACCTGTTAAAAAGAACAAAAAAAACAACAAAAATAAAACAAAAACAAATAGCCGCACTAAACAATTGACCTTTTATCTACTTGAAAATAATCAATATTTTACTTGGTCGCCATTTCTTTCTTAAGTGGGCAATAGATTTCTTTCTTCCTTCCTTTCTTCCTTTCTTTCTTTCTTTCCTTCTCTCTTTCTCTTGCTCTCTCTTTTCTTTGCCTCTCATATTCTGTCTCTTTCTTCTTCTTCTTCTTCTTCTTCTTCTTCTCTCTCTCTCTCTCTCTCTCTCTCTCTCTCTCTTTCGTTTTCCGTCCCTTCTTCGCTTTCTCTCCCTCTCTCTCTCTCTCTCTCTGCCTCTTTCTCTGTCTCTGTCTCTATATTTGGCGGCTTGTCATATTCAGTCACTTTATTGAGCTCTTCATATTAAATAGTCAATTGTCTTACACCATCGCACTAATAATAGTAATAATAGTAATAATAGTAATAATAGTAATAATAGTAATAATAATAATAATGATGCTGCTGCTGCTGCTACTGATAATGACGGCGAGAACGACGACGACGACGATGATGATGATGATGATAATCAACAACCACAACAAAAACAACCACAACAATAACAATAATGATGGCGTCTGATTTTGATACAAGGACAGCATTTTTGAGAGGAAAGATACTTAACTGCACTTTATTACATCGACCTTGGAGAGATGAAAAGCAAAGGAGGTGACCTCAGCGGGACTTGAAACACCCGATGCTCTAGCGCCTAAAGAGTAGTGGATCAGTGGTTAGGGTGAGTGTGGCACTCACGATCGTAAGAATGTGCTTTCCATTTCCGAAGTGGACGAAGCGTTGTGCTTTAGGCAAAACACTTCATTTCACGCCAATTACATCGACACCAGTATTCAACTGGTACTGGTTTCAGTCCTATATTTAAGAGATGAGGAATTATGTACATTGTTTATATTAAATACATTTGACGGTACATGGCGTAGTGGTTAAGAGCGCGGGCTACTAACCCCAAGATTCCGAGTTCGATTCAAGGCAGTGACCTGAATAATAATAATAATAATAATAATAACAACAACAACAACATCGAAAAATACTTTAGGAATGAGAACCTAGGTTCGAAATTTCCCCAAGACACCTGATGAAGGCTGGAGGGTATATCAGCCGAAACGTTGTGTTAACAACAAACAAGATGAGGACAAATATACGTCGAATGTAAATAATATAAATAATGGTACTTATTTTATTGACCCTGTGAAGATGGAAAGCAATGTCATCTTCGGCAGCATTTGAACTCAGAACTTGAAGACGGACGAAATTCCTCTAAGCATTTTATCCGGTGTGCTCACGATTTTCCCAGCTCGCCGCCTTAATAATAATGTGGCAATGCCAGGAGATCAATATATCAACATGAAAGAAAGAGAAAAGGCTGATAAATATGGTGACCTGAGAATGAAGATCGATAAGATGTAGCAGCTACGAGAGTCAAATATAAAGGTTATCTCTATTGTCATCGGAACATTGGGTTCAATACCACCCAATCTGTAAAAACATCTGAAAACCTTAGAAATACCCTACAATCTAGATGCTTTGCAAAAGTCGGCATTACTTGGAACTGAACGAATATTGCGTAAAGTACTGTCTGTCTGGGGTCCTTGTTGTGACTTGACAAACAGTAAAATCCCCCGGTAGACACAATATCTTCGATCAACAACCTCACGATATTGTATACCGCGTGACGTCTATATTAATAATAATAATAATAATAATAATAATAATAATAATAATAATAATAATAATAATAATAATAATAATAATAACAACAACAACAACAACAACAGCAACAACAACAATAACAATAATAATAATAACAATAATAATAATAATAACAATAATAATAATATGGTTATGATGCATGTGCCTGGTGTACCTTTATCAGACGGGTAGTCATAATGGGTATAATGGGCTTCGTATATTTTACCCCAATGTCAGTTTGATGGAATGCACTGCTCTCTCACTCAATAATAATAATAATAATAATAATAATAATAATAATAATGATTAATATTGTAGTGACTATGTACTACTTTATCTTTGATGGGGGAGGGGGTAACCCATAAAGGTAATTCTTTTATACACACTGTTCTGCTATCTAATTCCAACAAATGTTTCATACGACTTCTTGTTCTATGAATGCTAAAGCAAAGCTTAAACCAGAAAATAATACAGCTAATATTGATTCTAAACATGGCGGTTTTTTTTATTCTTTCTTGTAAAACGAAGTCGAAAAGCAAATCTTCAAAACGAGTTGCAGGAACAGGATCTCGAAGAACACTGAGTGATGGATTTTAAAAAGACTGAAGCTGTATATATTTTTACACAACCGAAATCGATGATGGAAAAAAATTAACCCATATACCCAGCGGTATTTAAATTCAGAATCTTGAATGCCGTAACCAGAATAGCGCATGTCATACAATCCGGCTGTCTTATGTTTAGGTCACGAGTCATATAATCCGGCCGTCGAATGTTTAGGCAATTACTCTGCCTGCCGACGTGGACAATTAATAATATTTGGAGAATAACTTTTAGCCAGCGGAAGCAATAACTTTAAACAGCGTAATGAAAAATTCTACTTTTGTTATGAAAGCAGTTTGGTAATGGCGGTGGTGGTGGCGGCGGTGTGGGTGGTAGCGGCGGTGGTGGTGGTGATGGTCGTGGTGGTGGTGGTAACGGTAGTAGTGGTGGTGGCGGTGGTAGTGGTGGTGGTAATGGTGGT
>NC_068995.1:9346493-9347715 GCF_001194135.2 Octopus bimaculoides | reverse complement strand
GTATTTAAATTCAGAATCTTGAATGCCGTAACCAGAATAGCGCATGTCATACAATCCGGCTGTCTTATGTTTAGGTCACGAGTCATATAATCCGGCCGTCGAATGTTTAGGCAATTACTCTGCCTGCCGACGTGGACAATTAATAATATTTGGAGAATAACTTTTAGCCAGCGGAAGCAATAACTTTAAACAGCGTAATGAAAAATTCTACTTTTGTTATGAAAGCAGTTTGGTAATGGCGGTGGTGGTGGCGGCGGTGGTAGTGCTGGTGGTGCTGGTGATGCTGATGATGATGGCATTGGTTATGTTGGTAGGGGCGGGGGTACTGATTGTGATGGTGATGTTTAAGATTGTTGTAGAGATGATGGTGATGATGGTGATGATTACAACGGTGCAACTGAGGGTGGAATTGATACTTGTAGTTATGATAGTGATGCTGTTGTTGTTGCTGCTGCTGCTTCTGCTGCTGCTGCTTCTGCTGCTGCTGCTTCTGCTGCTGCTGCTGCTGATGATGATGATGATGATGGTTGTGACAGTAGTGATGGGTGGTGGGTCGGCGGTAATAACGATGGCAATGGTGATGATGATGGTAGTGGTGGTAAAGACGGTTGGAAGTGCTGATAGTGGTGGTGGTGGTGATGGTGGTCATGATAGAAGTGATGGCGATGGTGGTGATGATGATGATGGTGAAAACGACGGTGATAGGTGTAATGTTGGTGGTGGTGGTGATGGTGATGATGGTGGTGGTGGTGGTGGTGGTGGTGATGACAGTGATGATGCTGAAGATAATGGTGATAGTGTTGGTGATGGTGATCGTAACACTCACTGGTGATTGTAGATTCGGTGATCACAAGGAATGTTGTTGCATTTTATTGTTCCCACCGAATTCTTAAAAAAAACCCCCAACAAAAACGTCTCTTCTTCAGCGTTTATTATAATAAATATACCGCAAACATCAACAGCAGCCATTACAAATATAACAACAGCAACAAGAAGAACAGCAAATACTTATGAAGTGGAAAAGACATCATCGTCAGCAACTATAAAACTAAGAGCCATAACAACAGCAACAATAACAACAAGAATACAACAGAGAAGAGTCAGGAAAATCCCAAGACTATTATACAAAAAGAACAGACAGGAAACGACAATGACATATATATATATATATATATATATATATATATATATATATATATATATATATATATATATATATATA
>NC_068995.1:9337498-9341194 GCF_001194135.2 Octopus bimaculoides | reverse complement strand
ATATATACATACACATATATATATAAATGGTTATCTATGTGTATGTTTACACACAGACACACACTCGCACACACACACACACACACACACACACACACACACACACACACACACATATATATATATATATGTGTGTATACACATATATACATACATATGTGCACACATGCATACACACACATACACATAAATGGCCGTACGCATTTATGAATAAAACTTTAAAATTGAAAATGTTGCCTGTAATGATGCCCTGTTTTAGAATCGCGTCTTTGTTATTGATGTTATTGTTGCTGTTTACGGTGTTGTTGTTGTGGTTGTTGTTGTTGCTTTCATTGTGGCTTTTGTTATTATTTATGTTGTTTTTGCCTTGTTTATTGTTTTGATTTTGTAACCGAAGAACTTAATCAGCATATTGGATCATTATTGATTTTTATTTAATTAATATTTCCACAGAATCGTGATTAAACTCGGGAGAACGGACTCCTATCGAAGAATCATGGAGCTTCCACCGACAATGTGTTGTGAGGCGTGTCGGCAATTTGCTCTGTTAACCGGAATACGGACGCATTATTACTGCCGGTTTTGTGGAAGGGCCTGCGTTTGTATGTATGTAAATGTGTGAGGGCTGGTTTGTTTTTGTTGTTGTTGTTTTTCTTGCTGGTGTTGTTAATGAGGATAATTCTATTTGACCCCAGATCTTTCACACTGATTAATCAAATCTACTTCCAAAGGCGTTCTATCCGTGACTATTCCGCCGTTTTAGGAATTTTGTAGGCCTGGATTTTTTCTACACTTGTTTCAGTCATTCGACTGCGGCCATGCTGGTGCAACGCCTTGAAGAATTATAGTTGAACGATTCGAGCCCACGTTATATATATATATTTTTCTTTTCTAAGCCTGGTACTTATTCTATCGATCCTTTTCGCCGAACCGCTATTGTAAGTAGAGTGAAGTTAAGAATCAAAGCGAATATATACGAAGTCCGATCAAAGGGTATCTGGAATGAAAAGAGAATACAACATATATCAATTCGGCATCTGGTCCCCCTTGAGGTAGCCCCATTTTGAAGCCACACATTTTATCCTGCGTCCTTTCCATTGATGAAAGCATTCCTGAAACTCCTTCCTGGGGACAGCAAAAAGCTGCCTTGACATATTCCTTTGGATTTCATCGATGTTTTGAAATCTAGTTGGTGTCTCCCACTGCGAAGACTAAATCTTGGTTTCGCCATACTCACAGACTCGTCATATGTTGTAACCATTTTCAAAAGGTTTTCTTCATCTTCAACACAATCAATGAAATCCTACCTAGCTGAAACCCTGTCTTCTCCTTGAGACGGCCTGGTCATTTTTCCTTTTCTTCCAAGCACTGTTATTATGCGACGGACCGGCGTCCCGTCCAGGTGGGGAACCTATACGCCAATAAAACTAGGGAACCGGCCCATATGAACCAGACAGGGCTCGAGAAGGAACAAACAAGTGTTGTTAGCAACGGAAGAGAACGATAACGCTATAACATAATTCAAGGTCAATCTCTGCCAAACAGCTTCACTCTGCTTAATTTAGCTCCGTTACCATAGCAACAGTTTCGACGGATTTGGATCAGACATCGTATACCACAGCGAACAACAGTATACAAGGAGAGGTCGGACAAAAGTAGAGAACAGAGCGCAGGGTCAGATGTATGTATGTATGTATGTATGTATGTTTGCTTGTCTTTATGTATGTATGTTTGTTTGTTTGTATGTATGTATGTGTGTGTGTGTGTGTGTGTGTGTGTGTGTGTGTGGTTTTGTATTTGATTCTGCCCCAACACTTGACAACCGGTGTTGGTTTGTGGATGTCAGTTTTTTTGGTAAAAGAACCGATATATGAAGTACCAGATGAAAAAATTATATATATAAATCATTGAGTGAATTTCTTCAACCGAATTTTGAAGGCGATGCCCCAGCATGGCCGCAGTTCACTGATTGAAACAAGAAAAATATAAAAGATTGAAGTAAATTAGGTTCGAATATTAATGACAGCAGATGGCATTACTTTCCTGCTGGTTTCTAAATGAAGACGCGTATCATTAAGACGTTAGAAGGAAGAAGATGAATGCGGATGCGGTGAGTGAACGAGATGGCTTCGTGGAGGATCTTCACGGAGCAGAGGAGGTATGGTGGTAGCATTAGTGGTGTTGGTGGTAGAGGTGATGCTGGTTGCGGTTGGATGTGAGTGGAGAAGTGAAGTGCAGATAACAGTTTACATTTTGTGGGCGGGGCTGAGATTGGTGTTAAATTGACAAGTTAATTGCGAGTGAGTAAAGGTGGAAGGTGGGCTAATTAATATAGGTATATATACATATATATGTAGACTCACACACACGCCCCCCCCCCATATTTATAGTAACGGTGTTAGTGAGGATAAGGAGAGATTTTCAAGGCAGGACAGGACAAATGTAACATGAAACTTAAGAAACGAAAATGGGATAGACGGGATAAGAGGTGTAGGAGGAGTGAAGGAGGCGTGGGTCGTGGGCATTGGTGCTGTTTTGAGGTGTTTATCCGATGTTTGTATCTTTTATATATATATATATATATATATATATATATATATATATATATATATGTGTATATATATATGTGTGTGTATATATATGTGTGTGTGTGTGTGTATGTATTCTGTATGTACAGCGTATTAACTTTGATTTTCTTCATTAACACATGCGTTAAAAAAGGGAGATACAAGCAGGCTATTCTTGATATTATTGAAAAATAATACTATAACTGTACATAAGGCGGCGGGTTGGGGGCAGTGGTTAGCGTGCTGAGCAAACTGCTTAGCGGCATTTCGTTCGTCGCTCTATTTTGAGTTCAAATTTCAACCGAGGTCGACTTTACCTTTCATCCTTTCGAGATCGATAATATAAATACGAATCGAGACTTGTGGTCGGTGTAATCGACATATCACTTCCGCCAAATTGCAGGCCCGCTACCAAAATTCGAACCCCAAATTATTACGTTTGTTAGAAACATAAGGAATATATACCTTAGGAATCAAAAGCATCCTGGGGTTAGAGTAGCCGAAACTGGGAGTATAAGAAAAGAAACACGTAGGAAGTTAAAATGTCTTTGAGAGCTGAGAGGAAATATTTATCTGTTAGCGACAATTCCTTCAAATATGATAATTCTTTAGGAAATATACTAAGTGTATGCTGAAACATGCGTTTTAATGTTTTAAAAGAATTAACAGAAGATAGTTCGATACAAAAAAACCCGTACATACATACATACATGTATGCATGCATACATAGATGCATACACACATAGGCATATATAAACACTTACGGTATATATACGATAATTTACATTGATATATATATATATATATATATAAATTAATAGTTATCGCCAAGCCAACATGGCAGTCCCAAAATTAGGACGAAAGCTGCCGTGAATTAGCTCCAAGAAGTATATATATATACTCTTGTGTCGGGGGAGAGTCATTCTCTTTTAATGCCTTATAATTTAACACACTGACCGATAAAATTTCCACTAATTTCCTTCTTTATTTTTCCAAAACTTTTGTTGAGTCTTGCAATCAGAATATGCTCCAACACACGAACTCACATAAAGAATCTTGCAAACCAAACCTAAAAATGAAATATACATATATATATATATATATATATATATATATATATATATATATA
>NC_068995.1:9336448-9337363 GCF_001194135.2 Octopus bimaculoides | reverse complement strand
TATGCATACATCTATATATATATATATATATCTACGCACACACACACACACACACACATACACACACACATATATGAGCATACATTATCATGTATTCTTATGTTCCGATACGTACACATTTAAAGAGTCAAACGTATTGGTAACTGTGCCTCAATCTACTGAAGGATAAGCAAAAAGAAATCTGCATGTTGGGTACCCACATGCAGAAAATGATATATATAAAATATATTACTGAATTGAGGTAAATGATAAATATGTATATACTTGAATATCCAAAATGATAAGTATATATACATTATGAATTATATATTCATTAGAATTTATATATACACGATAAACACACGCTAACTCATAGAAACATATTATTCATGTGCGCAAATACAATTACATGTAGGTCTGTGTGTATGCGTGCGTATATTACAATAAGCATGAATTTGTATGAATATATACCTATCTGTCTATCTATCTATCTATCTATCTATCTATCTATCTATCTATCTATATGTTATATGTGCCTATATGAATACAAAATCATATTCACACACACACACACACACACACAAACACACACAAATATATATATGCATATATACATAAACACATAAGCATAGAGACGATAATTTACATTGATATATATGTATAATAAATCTAAATGTATATGAATGTAGCTATATTTGAATGCATATACATATATAAATATAAATGTATACATACAGACCTACATACATACACACACACCCACATATATATATACATATATATATACATACGTATGCACATATCATTTATTTCAAGACTATATCTGCCTATTTTACATACCTTAAACAAACACAGAATATAGCTAGATATAGAGATAGATATATATATATGTCTATATGTATATATATGTATATATATATATATATATATATATAT
>NC_068995.1:9333140-9334547 GCF_001194135.2 Octopus bimaculoides | reverse complement strand
TATATATATGGATATTTATACATATATAGACAATACACAAACATACACACATATATGTGGAAGTATTTATACATTTGTGTATGGGAAATTATGTAAATGAATGCTATGAAAGTTGAAAACCCTAATGCAAACACCTAAATAAATATATAAATAAAAATTTTAATGCATACATCGCATATACTAACACGCATAGACACACACACACACGTATTGACACATAGACATACATCACACCAGAGAAGATCCCTTGAATAACCACTTTACCACCATTAATATTTTCAAAAGATTTCCTTAATGTCTACCTCCCATTTTGTTTATCTACTATTAAGTGTATAAAAATCCAAACGGCGCTAAGAACAGAAAACAGTAGCAAATTTAGTAGTAGTAGTAGTTGAAGAAGTAGTATTAGTAGTAGTAGTATCAGTAGTAGTAATAGTATTCGTCTTAGTAGTAGTAGTAGGCATAATAATAATAATAATAATAATAATAATAATAATAATAATAATAATAATAATAATAATCATAATAAATACCTTGACGCAGTACCAGGCAGTGGCTCTCATGGTTTCTGATCTTAACTAATTGGAAGTGTTATCATGTACATTGTTTTGTCTTGGTATAAAAAGATGGGCTACATCAAATATTCTGCTTAATACCACAGATTTGCTTGTCAGTTGTTTGACCTTAACCAGTTGAGCATGTCCCTTGGTCGCTGACCATATGTGCATTCCTGATCACGAGCAGAAGTAGTGGAGGAGCATCATAGCCTTGTGTTGGGAGGAATTCTTTCGGGTTTGATAATTCACCTCTGAAAACATTGGTGTTTCATTCAAAATCCTTAAACAACCCTTATTTAGGGACTGAGTGGGATGGGCTACTCGACCTGAAGAAAATTCTAACAAGGCCCCATCTGCAAGTTCATGCGCAGTTTATCTTGATATGAGATCGCCATGTCGTGCACATTTGGTTGTGATGCATGTGCCTGGTGTACCCTTATCAGACGGGTATTCAAGATAGGTATACTGGGCTTCGTATAGTTGTACCCCAGTGAAGATGACGATGATGATGATAATAATAATAATAATATTATTATTATTAATAATAATAATGATGATGATGATGATAATAATAATAATAATAATAATAATAATAATAATAATAATAATAATAATAATAATAATAATAATGATGATAATAATAATAATAGTAATGATGATGATAATAATAATAATAATAATAATAATAATAATAATAATAATAATAATAGACGAACTAGAAACACCTACAGAAAAAGCTAAGCGCTTGAAAACCCGTGCTAAAATTGCTGCCTTAGCTATTATGACTGAAAAATGGCATGGAAAACCTCTCAATGGCAAATACCCAAAGAGAGCGAATAATGCAGATATT
>NC_068995.1:9330842-9331815 GCF_001194135.2 Octopus bimaculoides | reverse complement strand
AAGACCTGGAAATAGAGATAACTCGAATGTGGAATCTAAAAACAGAAACAATTCCTATCATAGTAGGTGCCTTAGGTATAATAAAAAAATATTCAGACAAATACATAACAAAAATACCAGGACTTACAAATATATATAACATACAGAAAATTGCACTACTGGGTACTGCACACATTCTACGCAAAACACTTTCAATACAGTAAACATAAGAGCACCACAGCAAACCACAGCACATACCCAAGGCGCACAGAGCTGCGCTCGGTAGTGAAGTGAAAGCACGTTATAAAAATAAAACTACTGAACAACAATAATAATAATTACAATGAAAATGCAGACTGTATTAGATACACAGACGGATCCTATCAAAACTTACCAGAACAAGCGTGGAAAGACATCGCAGTAGCAGACCTAACGATTACACTCACGAAGGCTCATGAGTGGAGATCTTGTAATGATAGGATGCCAAATTTCTGGTTCGCGTCGCTTTTGTGCCCACACGAAAATTTAGTCCAGTTATTCAATGAAATTATGAGAGATCTTGCGAAAACACCCGCTTGGTTAGCAAGAGGTATAACTTATCTAGTCCTGGAGAATAATGAAACCAAATTTCTCAAATACTATCAGCCCATAACATGTCTGTCTACCACGTATAAAATTTTAACATCCATCCTCATGGAGAAAACATACAAATTTATGGAACAGAACCACATTTTCCCAGCTGAACAAAAAGGGTGCCGACGAGGCTGATATGGATTCAAAGACTAACACTTAATCAATCGCATGATCCTTCAGAATTGTCATAACAAACGCAAAAATCTCAGTTCTGCATCAATTGATTATAAAAAGGCCTTCGACAGCACGTTGCATTCGTGGATCTTGAAATCGTTGGATAGCTTCAAAATTTCTCCTGTGATTTCAAGCTTCCTGAAACACAACATGTCAATGTGGAATAGGCACCTCTAATTATAACGGA
>NC_068995.1:9325690-9330832 GCF_001194135.2 Octopus bimaculoides | reverse complement strand
GACTTACTTTCACCTTTAATTTTTTGCATAGCTCTTATACCCTTTATAAGTGAACTTAACAGAGCAGGGTATGGATATAAAATTGGCTACAAGAAAATAATAATAATAATAATAATAATAATAATAATAATAATAATAATAATAATAATAATAATAATAATAAGATGAAGAAGAAGAAGAAGAAGAAGAAGAAGAAGAAGAAGAAGAAGAAGAAGAAGAAGAAGAAGAAGAAGAAGAAGAAAAAAAGAAGAAGAAGAAGAAAAAGAGGAAGGAAGGAGGTGTTTGTGGTGTTGGTGATGTTGGTGGTTCTTTTGTAGATAAGGTTGATTATGACGATAATTATCTTATTCTTATTATCTCCTTTCTTATTCCTTTTTATCTTCTTGATTATCGTCGTCATTGTCATTATCATCATCATCATCAGTGGTATCAACAATAAGTTGGCCCCATGACGAACTATGCTGCGAGAGGAAAACTGTTGCAGATTACCAGTAGCAATCCCCGCTTGGCATTAGATTGGGGAGAAACCATAAGAATGCAGAAGAACCAACTCGCTGGAGATGATCGTTCATTACTAATGAAGTTAATACTTCGATGTTTCATGGAATTAAATTCCTAATTAGTTGGTTGAAAGAGTTGAAAGGCAAATTGTTGCTTGTAACAGCAATTATAAATATATACAGATTTTCTGTTGAGTGATAACATGGACTGCTTCAAGATACGCTATTTCTCAGAAAGACAGAATCTGCATTAACATAATTCACAGGAGAATAGTTTCACTTTATAAGGGCCGAGAGACCTGTCATTGACCACTAATATTTTAAATGAAGTTTACTATATCTTTGGACCGAAAATATGTAGATGTTGGTTCTTGTGAAAGGCCGATTTAGTAGCCAATCAGCACCCGGTTTTCACGTAATACATCATTCAAGATACTTCTAGAATGTTTTTTTTTTATAGAAGGGTTATAAAAAGGGTTTGTTTGATCACCAAGTTTCAGTGTGTGATAAACTGTGATTCAATAACGCACACTCCCTTTTTTTAACTAGTCGTTTGAACGATTCGATGCTCAACCTGGATATGTGTTTTATATGGTCTTTGAATTATGAAAAGTTAGCGACATGTTGCCTCGCTTATCACTGATTTATGCGTCCCCAATCAAGAATATCATAGTACGATTAATTACTCTGCGAGCGTAAACGAAAGCAGGTTATTGTAACCACTGGTCTCTGCCTTTGTCAGTGTGTTTGCAAAATTACTTGAAAAAGGCTGAACGGACATTTAACCAAATTTGGAGAAAATACTCATTGTGTGAGTGGCTCGAATTGGCTTAGATATGCGATTGTGCGCGTGTGTGTGCGTGCGTGTGTGTGTGTGTGTGCGTGTGTGCGTGTGAGTGCGTGTGTGCGTTTGCGTTGACTTCACATCAAATCAATACAACTGTAAGAAATATATAGTAACATGGATGTTAAGCTGGATACAAAAGCTTGGTACTGAAGCCTGATTAAACATTTGAATCTGTACACATCGATTCATATCTACCATATATAGCACATATCCAGGTTGAGCATCGAGTCGTTCAAACAACTAGTTAAAAAGGGGAGTGTGCGTGAAGTGAATCACAGTTTATCACACACTGAAACTTGGTGATCAAACAAACCCTACTTATAACCCTTTTATCGAAAACATTCTAGAAGTATCTTGAATGAACAATTTCACGAAAACTGGGCGCTGATTGGCTAATAAATTGACTTTTCATGTCTATAGTTTTCAGCGATGTCGTAGTTTAAACTCCGTAATGTGGCGACTCAGTTTCAAGTCCCGCTACACTATCACCACTGGTCACATTGATGGTCGTAAACGAACCTCGGACCAATAGGCCCGTAGGCCTACATAATAGATACCCGGCCAGATGCGTCATTGGCAGAAACAAAATTAGTATTCTTCATCTGATTTCTTGGTTCATTGGATGTGGAATTCACATCAAACGCCATATTTTTTTTTGTTTTGGTTTAAAAGAAGAATTAAACAATATTAAAATACGACGAGAATTTCTGAGTATATCAAAATGGGTTTTAACACCAAATTTAACATCACTCCAAGTCATTATATATTCATCTTACATTATCGCTGAATACCATTAAAACAACAACCACAACAACAACAACAACAACAACAACAACAGCAACAACAACAACAACAAAAGCAACAACAACAACAACAACAACAACAACAACAACAACAGCAGCAGCAGCAGCAGCATCAACAACAGCAACTTGAGTAGTAGTAGTAGTAGTAGTAGTAGTAGTAGTAGTGATGATGATGATGATGATGATGATGATGATGATGATGATGATGATGAGGAAGAGGAGGAGGAGGAGGAAAAAAAGGAGGATGGTGATGATGATGATGATGATGATGAGGATGATGAGGATGATGATAATGATGATGATGATGGTGATGATGGTGATGATGATGATGATGATGATGATGACGGTGATGATGATTATGATGATGATTATGATGATGATGATGATGATGATAGCAACATCATTTAAAATGGGAAAAGACAACAGTGAGATCAGCAACAACAATATCGTTAATGAAAAATAAGACAAAAAAACCCCACAAAAATAAGACCAAGAACAACAATAGTAACAACCAACAACAACAACAACAACAATAACGACGGCGGCGGCGGCGGCGATGACGGCGACGACGACGACAGCGACAGCAACAACAACAACAAGGGAAAAAGAATATGAAGAAAAGGAAACGATGCGTTCTCGGATTCATTAAACATCTATAAAAACGCTTCATTAAAACGAAATATATTCCCTGCTGCTGCTGTGATAAGTTAATGATAAACATCACAACATCAGCATCACCCTGCCGTTGTTGTTGTTGTTGTTGTTGCAACTGCTGCTGGTGCTGTGGCGGTCGGGGGGGGGGTTGGAGTTGCATATCTATGAGGATGGAAATGGAGAGGGAGGCGGCAGTATAAATGTATAAACAGATAAATAGATACATAAATAAATAAATAAATAAATAAATAAATAAATACATAAATGAATGAGAATCCCTTCAATGATGTATGGCGATGTTTATTAAAATTTTATCAGATTTTAATTGCATTTGCTGTTAATTATATGTAGAAGGGAAACAGAAACAACAAAAAACAACAAGTACAATAACAACAACGACAACAAAATCAAAAACGGCAACAACCGAAAGAAGTAGGGAATTCATTATATATAAAAAAAATTTTTTAAACTCTTCTGAAAAGATAGAAATATTGAAACGAATCTCTAAGGGGATGATGGGAGAGTGGAACCCCTTTATATGCATACTCTAGGGCGCGTACTTATTTCAGATGGTCGCCCAATACTTTACATTAGATGTGTTCCCTGCCCCCAACTCTCTACACACATATGGTAATTTAATAAAACAAATTTAACCTAGCAAAAACTAAGAGTGTTTTAATAATAACTTGTGCACATTTTCTCGATCAGCTTTCTTATAAGATTTCGCTATGAATCTGCCTTCTGCTTTGATGGTTATTTAACTCGGCACCGGAACCGTTGTCATGGCTGTTCTAAATGTTTCTTATTCATTTCGGACGTGACCTGGATAATGGCGGCCTTTCAGAGAAACCATGGTGTTGGGAAGACGTCGACTAGGCTCTCTTTTAACAACGCTCTAAACGTACTTGTTGATGGGATTTCAATCTGGCGAGTCTGGTGTTATATCCTTTTATTCTTTTATTCTTTTATCTCTTTATTCCGTGGTTGCAATCGTAGGTCTGTGATCATGTAGGAGCACCGCTTTAATTTATTGTCTTTCGGTTTTGTTGTCGCTTTATAGCTGGAAGTTGGTCCATGATTGAAACTGTATCAGTTGATCTTTCCTGAATGTATCTTTGATTGGTTGGCTGGTCCAGTTTCGATGTTAGGATTTTATCCTATATTTATTTTTTCAATATTTCAGTTGAGGTCCCTTATATATTTCGATTTCCTTAGGGAGGCAGTTGAACAACTGGAGACCCCTAAATCTCAGACTGGTACAATAGTGTTTTTTCGATTACATCATTCCTTCTTGGTCTACATAGGAATTCTGAGAAAGTGCAGGGTCTCGTTGAAATAGCAAAGGCCTTCCACTACTTACTTCATCCATCCAGGTTTTAAGAACTGATCTCAGCACTTCAATGTATCCAGCAGCATTAGCACTAACGCCCTGTGCAAGGTAAGAGATGGCATGACACGAACTTCGTTAATCACCGCACTTAATAACATCATGATTCTAAAGAGACCAGAAGGACCAGCATATAATCATCTGTCACTTTTCCGGTAAGTTTTGCGGTCTTAGCCAAAGGTTTTCTTGTCTGAAAAGAGTCAAAGCTTTATATGTTCCCACTCGCTGCGCTCTTAGTTCGAATCCTTCTAATGTCAAATTTGCTTTTCATCTACACAGGGTCGCTAAACAAAGTAACAATCTAGGACGAACGATAGATGGAACTGTGATAACGTCGCACATGATATGCAGTAATTGTTCCGTTTTTTTTTCCTGTTCTGAGTTCAAATCCCACCTCAGCCTATATGGGTAACAAACTTAACCTGTAACCTTGTTTAACATCCCCACTTGACACCTTGAACGCGCTGAACGGAGCCCAATCAATTGAAAGCATTAGGGCAATGTTTTCGGTTGAAGGGGCCTTCGTCACTGTCTCGAACTAAATTCAAGGCCATGCTGAAAAGTCGCGGAGGCCTTACTTCCCTCAAATCTAAAAGATAACAGAAATATTATTTGGCTTCATGTTAGCTTTGGTCAGCCTTTTAACTCAAATGGTTTACGGCCATACTGGAGTGATATTTAATGATGTTTCACAATCTTAGATCTTTTATAACATGTGCCTATTGTTAGAGTTAATTATAATGTATACACCAAATATACGCATTCTAGACAAACACACGTATAGATATATACATACACACATACAATATGTATATATGTACAATATACAATATCTAAAGATAATTAATATAATACAATATAATGTAATATATATGTAAATATGTACATATATATATATTATATCGAATTAATGGTACAGGGGATGAACAGAAAAGACAAAAGCAGGCAGTC
>NC_068995.1:9324445-9325680 GCF_001194135.2 Octopus bimaculoides | reverse complement strand
ATATATATATATATATATATACATACAAACATACATACATACATACATATATATATATTATATCGAATTAATGGTACAGGGGATGAACAGAAAAGACAAAAGCAGGCAGTCAACTAAAACAGGAGCCATTGTTACAAAGTTGTTTCTGTGAAATGGTTGGAGAATTGAAAAGACAATAAAATACATACAACAACAACAAAAACAACAAAAATGAAAGTAACAACAGCAGCAGCACCACCACCACCACCACCACCACCAGTAGCACCAGTAGCAACAACATTGAAAATAATAATGCTACCAACATCAATATCGTAATCCTTACTTTCAAACCCACCATTAATATTAATGTTAATAATAATAATAATAATAATAATAATCATACCGGTTGCAACACCAATAGGTACCAGCCAACCGTAACAATAACAACGTGTGTACGTGTTTGTGTATATATGTGTGTATATTTGTGTGTATATATGTCTGCATAATTGTATGTGTGTGTGTGCGCGTGTGTGGATATGTGTTCGCGTGTGTGCACCCGCGGGCGCGTATATGTATGTATTTGTGAGTGCATATTTAATTCTATCTGTCTATCTATCTATCTATCTATCTATCTATCTATTTATCTATCTATAAAGAGAGTGAGAGAGAATGAAAGGAAGAGGGAGAGAGGATGTGAGAATGAAGGTGAGATAGAATGTGAATGATTATGTCATAGTGTTCAAGGTATTGTGATCATAAGTCGTGGGTTCGATTCAAGTGGTGCGGTGCCAGTATAGTATGTCTTTCAATAAATCAGTTCATTTTACGTTCGTTTATTCCTTTACAACAACAATACGAGCAAAATCAACATGTATATTAGCAATCCGTTTCCGAGGCAACAAGGTGACTGAAATTTCTTCATCAAATCACAATACTTTAGAATAGATTACTTGGTGTCGTACAAAACCAACTCCAGCCCAGGAAACAACAAGATGGTCACAGTTGCGAAGCCTTTGACCAGAGAAATACTGGAATAGGTTAATAGAAAAGACAACATGAGCATCAAGACCAGTAACAACCAAACTCGTGGAAACTAAAGATGAACGACCGCAGCTAATCAACAATTGCCAGGAAATATTGTCGCCTTTACAGAAATAAACTCTTTCTTTCGCCTTTTCAATCTCTCTTTATCTATGTACTCATCTATCTACATATGTAAATTCGTATATATATATACATACATATATATACATATA
>NC_068995.1:9323724-9324337 GCF_001194135.2 Octopus bimaculoides | reverse complement strand
TATATATATATAATGCCTTTAAACTACAGGGATTTCATTGAAATTTCATTTGAAATCATTGTAAACAATAGAATAGAAAACATTTCAGAAAGCAGGAATACAATTGTTTCGATGTTTTAGATTCGCCATCTTATCTTTTTAATTCCTCTAAAGTTTCGACAATACTGTTAACAGAACAGACGGCGATATTTTACACCTAAGCACAAACATATCGACAAGCATGCATACACGCACACACACACACGCACGCACAGTCACACGTACACACATACACACACATACACACACACACACACACACACACACACACACATACACGGTGGGAAGTGGAGAAAACAATGGCGGCAAAAAAACCTTAAGTAAAAGTCTGTACAAGTAAACAGTTATAATATAATATGAATTGACAAAGTAAAAATATGAAATGAAATGAGTGTATGTGTGGTGTCTGTGTATTTATACATACATGCATACATACGTACGTACATGTATACAAACATTATATGTGTATATATATATGTGTATATATATGTGAGTGTGTATTTATATATATATATATATATATATATATATATATATGCATATATACAAAAAAACATAAGTATATATATATATA
>NC_068995.1:9321907-9322493 GCF_001194135.2 Octopus bimaculoides | reverse complement strand
ATATATATATATATATATATATATATGTATGTATGTATGTATGTATGTATGTATGTATGTATATCTCTGTGCGTGTATGTATTCGCGTACCTTACGTAGACATACGCACACATAAACGCCCATACACCTAAATCGTGTATCACTTTATCAAAACGTCATATATGTTTCCCAGTGACACGCTATCTTTCAGCATACGTGTGTGCGTGTGTATGTTCATGTGCGAAGGTGCGTGCGTAAGTGTGCGTGTGGTTCAACCCCATAAATATACACGGCTTTAAATAGTATGTTTGAAGCACAGACCTATGAATACGTGTTTTCCTACGTAAATACACCTAAATTCAGGAATGTGTTGTTTTTTTGTTTTGTTTTTTTTTTGCTTTATTTACATACTTTGTACACACATGCGCACTCACGCATACGCACAAACAAAGAAACATCCCAAAAAACGCTCACACACGAACACATACATACACGTATCCGCACACACATTCTCATTCTCAGAAGTATATACTCTACATGCATATAATATATGTATATAATGTATATATATATATATATATATATATATATATATATATATATATAT
>NC_068995.1:9315705-9321527 GCF_001194135.2 Octopus bimaculoides | reverse complement strand
TATATATATATATATATATATATATGCACATACATCTATGAAGACATACATATATATACCTACACATGCACACGTTCATACCCAGGCACACAAACACACACACACACGCATACACATACATATATATATATATACATATATATATATCCTTCTATACGTCCATGCATACACGCTCCGTATTTATAAGTGCTAAACAAGCAGCAGCTTATGTAATAGCGACACCCATCGATCTAAATGTCCAACTTCGAATATGTTAATTGATGAATCTCTTCAAAGTCGAAAGCTGTCGATATCTTTGATGTGTATTTGTGTATAGTTTTGCACTCAATCACTTGGACAACCGACAGCCTTTATCTCAAGTGGTTAAAACAATAGAAATCCTACTTACTTCGAAGACGCATATTGACTAAATCGTCAATCCCTTGAAATAGCCACGTCATATAACCCCCGCTCTTACCTTGATGTAACAAATAATAATAATAAAAGATACAAACAAAACAGAAAATACCAGAAAGCTGTTCTCTCGCCGTGTAATCTGCACCACCCTAACTAATATCGTGTTTTTGAAAGAGAGAAAAATAACCAACTAAAAGCTAAAACAGCAAAGAATTTCATAAAAACAGTGACGTATAAGATGAAAACGCGTTGCAATCAATATATTATGAGTTCAAAGTGATTTGATGTTTAGACGCTCAAAGCCACACGTTTCAGCACGTATATATATATATATATATATATATATATATTTCTGTGTGTGTGTGTGCATTTGTGTGTGTGTGCATTTGTGTGTATATGTGTGTATATGTATATGTAGGTGTTAAAAATACGGAAGGAAAAAACGGCAGTAAACATGTTCGTAGACTTCGCCATTTATTTTAGCGTGTGAATGATCAAACGTAATTTTCTAAATTTTCCTGCCTGTGAAACTTGTAGTATTGCAATCCTAGGTGGACAGTTAAGAAATACATTCACGTATGCGTGTACCTATGCATATACACAAACAAATATTCATAAAAATCTATCTGTCTATCTATCTATCTATCTATCTATCTATCTATCTATCTATCTATCTATCTATCTATCTATCTATCTATCTATCTACAAGGCTGTCTGTCTATCTGTCCATGCTTACATCCACATGTATAAGATATAGAAACTTGCATATATATGTATGTGTATCACCACACAGACATACACACACACACACATACACACGGGTATATATGTATGCATTTATGTATGTGTGTATGTATATATATATATGTGCAGATTTCTATGTTTTCCATTATGTATGTATTCTCACGCATATAGATGCATATCGAGACATACTCATATATATTTAAATGATGAACTCCTGGAAAGTTTTAGAGATTTTACAGTTTTAGTGATGGATTGGATCTGTAGTCTTCGAATCAGCTTTCTCATTTTTGGTTTTGAAAAGCTTAATTTCTCAAGATTGGTAGTTAGGCAGTGTGTTACATATCCCAGTGCTCCAATAATTACTGATATAAACCTGAACTTGTAACCGGGTTAGAGTAACTGCAGATTTCTCAATAATTCAGTGTAGGTATACTCTTTTTCACTGATCTCCAGCTTTATGTTAACACTCACTGGGCCTCTAATTCCCACAACAGTACACAGTTTCTCTTCTCTATCCCAAATCATTACAGATTTTTTCGATCTAGTTTGGATTCTTTGCCATCAAATGTGATGGCAAAGAATTCAAATTTGATGGCAAAGAATTCAAATTTGATGGCAAAGAATCCAAACTAGATCGAAAACATCTATATATCAGGTCTGTTGTTCTTACATTTTTTTTAGATCTTCACTGGGACATTCCACCAGTACTCCTTTTTAGTATGAGTGGATATATCTCCTACCATACTGTCGGCTCCTATTTCTTTGTTCTCGGGGGTTATCCTTCAGACGGATTCCATTATAGAATGCCCTAGCAATAACATCATGTTTCATCGGTAGATAATACGATAATGAGATTTTCCGACATCTTCTTATGATACGGTTGATATCATCGGTGTTAACTCCACAAAGTCTGCATCGGTCGTCACATTTTACTGCTTTTTCTGAATCTCTATCTATTTTGTGCATCAGGTATTTGGTTGATATTTCTTGTTTCTGGATTGCAAACATGGGAAGCAGTAATCCAACTATTGGTCCACGATAGACTGCTTTGATCATCAATGTTACTATCATCTCGGAGCTTTCTACTAACATATCCCTGCATAATCTTCTGCCCATGTAGGCTCATCCTTTTATCTGAATGTGCCCCAACGTAGGGTCCCAACACTGGTATCGATGTAGTCAGCTTAGCCACTTCTGCCAGAATTGCTGATGTTGTGTCAAAATTTAAATCGTCAAGAAGTAATCATTGTTAGTTTATGAATAGTAATAGCTGGTAGTCTATGAATAACTAACTTGTATTTAATTAAAGTAATTGCTGTAAATGTTTAACTTACACAGCTTAAAGTAAGCAAATATCTAAACAGTGTGATATGGTGGATGGGGTAGTATAAGAAAATATGTATAATTAAACAGTTATGCGAAATTAACTTCTATTTAATTAGAACGATCCGCTGATTACTTGGTGTTTCGTTTTTGGAAACCATTCTATGATGGCTTTTCTACAATACCTTTTCTATGAAGGGAAAATTATGGAACTATTTAATGTAGCTATCGATGGCGAGAAGATTTTCATCGTTTCAGAACTGAATGAGTGCTTTAAACAACACTTATGCCATCTAGAAAATGAGGTGTGCGAGAGTGAGTGAGTGTGTGTGTGTGTGTGTGTGTGTGTGTGTGTGTGTGTGTGTGTGTGTGTGTGTGTGTGTGTGTGTGTGTGTGTGTGTGTGTGTGTGTGTGTGTGTGTGTGTGTGTGGTGGGTATGTGTGTGTGCACGTGTTACATTTGTTCGTCATACGATATGCAAGAAATTAAAAACCGAACACTTCAGATGTATATGATTAATCACGTTTATGAATAACTAACTTGTATTTAATTAAATTAATCTATTGACTTTTCTATGTTTCATTTTTGTAAAAAAGAAGAAAAAAAATCAAATGAGGCGTTTTTAAAACCCTTTTAACGAAAGGCAAATGCGTTGCACCATCAAATTTTAACACAAGCAGCAAATACCTTTACTGATAATCTTTTCACCGAACGTTTAACACGTTCATATATAATACGTACTGAACACTACACACAAATATATTCAAATATTATTTCCCAAGTCACTGCACATAATCAACAAAGATAGTTAAGTGACTTTGACAGAAGTAATGCTATGAAATTGCCGCGTCGTTGACAGGAGACGAACGCGTTGTCGACCTCTTTCCAGTTGATTTCTTGTTCAGAACACTCTTCACCCGACCATCACCGATATAACCGCTGGCTATTGTTACTTCTTGCAAAGATTTCTATTGCAAAGACCGGTTTCACATATTAATCTAATATAATCAGAAGTCGAATAAAATTTCATCAAAAGTTACAATATATCCACTTTATTTAATAAGTTAATCAACATTTATCTTTCAAGTTTCACCGGAAAAATCAAATCAAAACTTGCTTCAAGGAATCAGCAAGGAATAAGCAAGGCTTTAATGGACTCTTGTCAAGAGATTTTAATACATTTTCCACAGAAACTTTGCTTTATAAC
Organism: Octopus bimaculoides; assembly: GCF_001194135.2. Classification (NCBI taxonomy): domain Eukaryota; kingdom Metazoa; phylum Mollusca; class Cephalopoda; order Octopoda; family Octopodidae; genus Octopus; species Octopus bimaculoides. The sequence continues at coordinate 9,317,857 of NC_068995.1, read as the reverse complement.
ACACACGCGCGCAGTTGCATATATACCCTTTTCTTCCATAATGACACTTATTCGTAAAGACAAATAGATTTCATATATATATATATATATATATATATATATATATATATATATGTATGTATGTATGTATATGTGTAGCTATGTATATATCATATACGTACGTATATACATGCACGTGTATATACGTAGAAAAATATGTAATACATACATGCACCTCGATATAAAGAGAAATGAGCACATAAACATACTTATACACAGGCGAACACTTATATATGCACATATATAAATATATGGTCATAATTGCATATGCGTGTATGTATGTATGCATGTATATATGAATTAACTGTTTAGGGTTGAACATACATAACAATACAACTATATATATATATATGTCTGCCTGTTTGGGTTTGTATATGTGTATATATATCTACACACTTACATGTCTATATACAGTTTTGCTATGAGACTTATTCAAGTTTTTCTTCACAGTACTGAAGCCAATCACTGACAAAACTACCATGTTTTGTAGAATTGGTAAACTCGATTCGCTTCCTAAGCTCGCCAGAATTTCTGTTGATAGTATTACGCTCTGCTATCCCTGCTATTTTTATCCAATGCCTTGTGGTCATGCTGGAGCACCACCCTGACGGCGCAATCGAACAAGGCGACTTATTTATTTATTTATTTTTGTTTTTGATGTCTGGTACTTATTTTATCGGAATCATTTGCTGAACCGACAATTGACGCGGATATAAACAAAGCAACACCAGTAGCCGATATGTGGTAGTGGCAAACACAAATACACGCATACATACCGCCATTCATCTATCCAGCCAGCCACCCAGCCAACCAGTTAGCCAGTTCAATGACTGGATCTTACGAAAGATGACTTTAGGAACTTTTGTTCCTAACAAAGAAAGTTGAAATGTAGAAGGCAGACCTTTCCCAAATGCAAGAATAAGACGATAAGAATTTGCAAATACGGCCGTAAATCGCTTTAATCTTTATACCGCTTGCAAATTACAGTATTACTATATATAGAGATAAAGGCAGTTTCTATGCGTTCGTATTTATATACGTGAAAGGTGGTTACCTTTGACTTTTACATCACTTGGAATTGCAGCAGGAAGAAAATAGACCTAATCGCTTTGGTTGCGCCGTCCAAAAGCTATAGATTTAATTCACCCACAATGCAAATTCACTCGCAAGGCTTTAATCAGCTCCAGATTATAGTAGAAGACACTTGACCAGTGTGCGATGCGGTAGCACTGAACCCGAAACCATGTGGTTGGCAGGCAAAGTTCTTACCATACAGCCACGTCTGCGCTAATTTTGTTGCTTGTAGAATGTGAACACAACGTAAGAATTAATGGAAAGCAACCTTGAAACAAGGCGATAGTTTTAGATATTTGGGAACCATTATTAGAGCTGATGGGAAAAAAGATCAAAGAAATTAAGTCAAAGATTGAACAGGCCAAGCCTGCATACGGTGAGATCAAACATATATCGTCTAATAAACATATTTATGCGAATCTCGGCGTTGCTGCGTCCCTGTGTATGTATATGCCTATGCGCACGTTTTGTCTTTGTGTCAATGTTCGTGTGTGTTGAGTGTTAAGCTTGTGTGCGTGTGTGTGTGTGTGTGTGTGTGTGTGTGTGTGTGTGTGTGTGTGTGTGTGTGTGTGTGTATGTGTGTGTGTGAGAGAGAGGTTTCTGTATATAATCAACATTATATCAAACAAGGTTGATTGAATCTGTGACATTATTCTGTGTTGAACAAATACACAGATATGACAGCAAAAGATGGCGGAACTGGTACAAAGACACACAGCATCTTTTCACTAAATTTCTTTCTCGAGGTTTTATTACTTATATACATACATACATACATACATGCATATATAAATATTTACATAAATAAATAAATACATACATATACACAAATGTACATACAAACACACATACTCATACACAAACACACACGTACTTACGTACATATAAACATATATAAGTACATACATAAATCAATACATAATGGCATGCATACATACATACATACATACATACATACATATACATACATATATAAACATACATTTACTAATACTTGTATTGAAATGAATATACACAAAGACATATATATATACGATTG